>NW_027195777.1:0-77500 GCF_038502225.1 Cherax quadricarinatus
CTGCATATCATCTAAAAGGGACCAGGAGGCACACACCCCATACAACTCATCATAGTTGCTATGGTAGCTATGACAACACCCAAAGAGTTTTTTTAGTGGTAGGAAACGAAGAAAGAAAATGGAAAGAGATAACCAAAATAGTCCACCACCTTGGAGCCTTGTTGGACTGGAGGCACAGCCAGTGGCACCTCCGGACTCACAGCTACTGATGCCAACAACAAAATCCCCCCAACAAACATGCAACACAACCTCATTTATATTTGCTAATATACAGGGCCTTAAGCCATCCACCAACAACAAAATACCTTTCATTAGTGGACTTCTAGGGTAGTCAAATGCACTGTTTGCAGCCTTCACAGAGACCCACGCAAAACATTACTTTGACAGTGAAATATGGATACCTGGATACAACCTTTTCAGATGTGACAGAAAGAACAGGCAACAAGGGGGGGTCGCCCTGTATGTCAAAGAGTCGCTCATTTGCACAGAGATACTGAACACCACAAATGATGTAGTTGAAGTTCTGACAATAAAAATCGAGAACCAAAACTTAGTCATTATACTTGTATATAAGCCACCGGATGCAACTTCCCAACAGTTCAAAGAACAACTGTTAAAAATCGACTCCTGTCTGGATAACTTTCCAGCCCCATCCCCAAACATCTTGCTGCTTGGTGACTTCAATCTAAGACACACAAAATGGAAGAATATAGCAAAAAAGTCGTAGCAGAAATAATCCCTGGAGGTAGCTCAGATGAAAGGTCACACACACAGGAGCTGCTGAATTTCTGCAACAAACACACCTTAAGTCAGCAGATAGTGGAGCCAACAAGACTGGAGAACACACTGGATCTTATTTTCACAAATAATGAGGACCTGATAAATAATATAACAATATTAAAAACAACAAATTCTGATCACAATCTAATCGAAGTCCAGACTTGTATGCACATGAGTCCTGATCGGTAAGATGCATACAGTTATGAGGGTATCTTTACCAAATTCAACTTCAACAACAAGAACATTATCTGGGATCGGGTAAACTATGCCCTAAATGAAACATGCTGGGAGGATATCTTAAATTACATGGACCCTAACCAATGCCTCGAAAGTATCACCGCCATGGTAGCTGAAGTATGTTCAAGGTATATTCCTATAAGACAAAGGAAAAGAAGTAAACTGGAGAGAGAGAGAGATACTCCCTCTACAGGAGAAGACGAAGAATCATTGAGCTCCTCAAGAATGCCAGATTATTTGATACACGGAAGGAAGTGCTAACCAGGGGAAGTAGAAAATATCGAGCTGAAGTTAAAGGACTCACACAGGATCCAGGAGAGACAAGAGGAGCTAAAAGCGATTAATGAAATTGAAAGAAATTCGAAATATTTCTTTTCATATGCCAGAAACAAGTCAAAAACCAGACAAGATGGATCCTACACTGACGGCAACAAAGAAATGAGCGAGATACTGAAACTGCAGTGTGACTCAGTGTTCAACAAGCCACTAGCCAATTTAAAGATAGATGATCCAAACAATTTTTTCATGAATGAGCCTCCAAACCCTGCCAATGTAGGCCAGATTTATAACATAACTTTAACTCCACTAGACTTTGAGAAAGCCATCGACGACATGCCCATGCACTCAGCCCCAGGCCCAGACTCGTGGAACTCGGTGTTTATTAAAAACTGCAATAAACCCCTCTCACGGGCCCTAAGTATGCTATGGAGAAGGAGCTTACACACAGGCGAGATTCCACAGTCGCTAAAAACAACAGATATGGCCCCACTCCATAAAGATGGCAGCAAAGCAGTAGCTAAGAACTATAGACCAATAACTTTAACGTTCCACATCATAAAAATCTTTTAAAGAGTTCTAAGAAGCAGAATAGCAAACCACCTGGACTCCCAAAAATTGCACAACCCAGGGCAACATGGTTGCAGAGCAGGTCTCTCCTGCCTTTCGCAACTGCTTGACCACCATGATATGGTCCTAGATGCACTGGAAAACAAACAGAATGCGGATGTAGTATACACAGACTTTGCAAAAGCCTTTGATAAGTGCGACCATGGTGTAATAGCACACAAAACGCGTGCTAAAGGGATAACCGGCAAAGTAGGCAGATGGATCTTCAACTTTCTAACCAATCACACACAAAGAGTAGTGGTAAAGAGCGTTAAATCAGATGCTGCCATAGTGAAGAGCTCTGTCCCACAAGGCACAGTACTTCCACCTATCCTGTTCCTTATTCTCATATCAGACATAGACAGAGATGTAAACCACAGCACTGTATCATCTTTTGCAGACGATACTAGGATCTGCATGAGAGTGTCATCCATTGAGGACACGGTAAAGCTCCAAAAGATATAAACCAAGTTATCCAATGGGCAACAGAGAACAATATGATTTTCAACGAAGACAAATTCCAACTACTCCGTTATGGAAAACTGGATGAAATAATAACTAGAACTGAGTATACTACAAACTCCAATTACACAATAGAGAGGAAAAGTAATGTGAAGAACCTGGGAGTGGTAATGTCCGAAGACCTCACCTTCAAGGACCACAACAATGCCACTATTGTTGAGAAATGGCATTACCAGCTAAGCTTAATTTATAAATATAAATATAGTGAACACTTAGCTGATAAAAGACAGCAAATCGTCTACACAGCCGCCCCTGCAGACTAGGTCTAGAAGCTGTCGAAACCATCTTTCAACGGGCTGTAAAGATTTATAATTTGTAAGATTATAAATTACCCCTAGGGGATGTTATGTCAGCATATTTCATTCACTGATGGCTGACAAAATACATACTTGTTTGGACTCAAAAGTCCACACCTTACTGCCGACTATAGGTTGATTACAAACTCCTTACGACTCAAGTACTGCGCAGTCCCCCGTACTACAAGAAATTCGTAACATACCTTGCTCTTGTAACGTGAGCTATGGTGTTCTTCACACCTTCGACAGGTATCGGTGACTTGATAGAAGCTGAAGTGTCCTTGGATGTCCACGTCTTCCATTGTCTAGGAAACGCACACTGGTACACTATGTTCCACAAGATTTGTCTTTATTGTTCACAATCTTATCACTAAAGAAGCTGATCACACTTCTCTTAAGTGTTTATTGTGTTTTGTGAGACACTTTGTTCACACTAACGCACAGATCGTTGTTCTTTGATGGTTATCCTGGCGTCAGTGTCACTCTCAGTGGAGTCAAAAGTAATCTGAAGATGCCACAGCACCCCATGCCGTCACTCCCCTTGCACAAAAAGAAAAGCTGACCTAGTACTTTTGCTTCCTTGCCACTTCCTCGATGAAGCAAAGCAGAACGTTTGATTCTTGCAGTCTTAAGCATGGACAACAATATACACTATCTCTACCATGGTAATAAAGTGGGAGCAGGATTTTCCTTAATTGTCCTGCTAAAGTAAGAGATGTAATGTCTTTTATTAAGCTACACTTTGCAACACAGGACTGCAAGGAGCAGCGGTCACTTGACCACGTCGCATACTCATACGACATCTGTGATCAATTACTCACTGTAGCAGTAAACAAGACGCTTGCCCCTTCTGAGAGGGCTGGGCCCCTCAGGGCTGAAAGAGGCTGAAGGGGGCTGATACCCCCCTCCTGGAGAAAATTTCTCCACACTGGGGGGCGGCGGAGGTTCGCTGCAGGTGAACTATTCATCACTTAACATTAATTTGATTTTCTCACTCACCACCACTGCTGCTTTTCTTTTCTGAACAACTTTAGTCTGTGTGGTTTCTGGAGAATCACTAATTTTGTTTTCAACACTGTGTAATTCTAACGGCACTAGTTTATTTATTGTCCGCTTATTCACTACACCTTTGCTTAAAACATCAACTGTCCTGATGATTCCATTTGCATCAGGATATATGGTCACAATTTTTCCAAGTGGTCATTGGGACCTCGGACCATCATTGTCAATAATCACTATGTCACCAGGTCTTAAGGACTTATGATTTTCAGGAACACCAGCTCCATAGAAGTGTTCTCTCAATGAGGTGAGATAGTCTTCTCGCCAAATTTTCTCCCAACGTTCAATCACTTTATTAAGGTGTTTGAATTTACGTCTGAGTTGCTCAGGTTCGAAATAAGTAGGATTCTCTATGATTTCTTTATCATTCATGGGAGGAACAGGTTCGAGCCTTCTGCCATGGAGTAAATGAGATGGACTTAACACTTCTAAATTGTCCAGATCATCGGTAACATAAGTTAGAGGTCTGTTGTTGACTCTATTTTCTATTTCAGTCACAACTGTACGGAATTCTTCTAAGTCTATTCTCTGACGATGAAGAGCCTTCCTTAAACAACGTTTTACAATGCCGATCATTCTTTCATAAAATCCGCCGTGCCATGGAGATTTAGGAGGAATGTATCTCCAACGACAACCGCGTTGATTCAGCATCTGTTGTACTTCTGGTTGATCAAAGATCTTGCTTATATAAGCAGCACCAGCAACAAAGTTCATTGCATTATCTGAAATCATCAGCCTGGGACATGCCCTTCTGGCTGCAAACCGTCTGAATAATTTGATAAAGGTTTCAGCAGACATGTCAGTGGCTACTTCTAGATGTACTGCTCTAGTTGTAGCACAAGTGAACAAACAGATGTACACCTTGATAGGAACTTTGTCAACTGTTTTGGTTAAAATTATTGGTCCAGTGTAATCTACACCTGTCACCTCAAATGGAGTGACATGACAAACTCTTTCAGAGGGATATGGAGGTGGACCTGGATACTGACATTCTCGCATATCATAGTGACGACAAGTAATACAGTCCCTTATTTGTTTTTTCACACTTTGTCGACCTTGAGGTATCCAGTAGGATTGTCGTATATGACAAAGTGTGTCAGGTACCCCACCATGTAACACGTTACTGTGGGCGTTTTGAACAATCAGTTTTGTTAGCCAATGATTCTTGGGGATCAATATTGGATGTATGGCTTCTTTAGGTAGTGAAGAATTCTGAATTCTTCCTCGACATCTTATATCTTTTCTGAGTCGAGATAAAGTCCTAGAGAATTAATCATGACAGGTTTCTTCGGGGATTTATCTTGTGTTTCTAGAAATTTATATTCTGTAGAGAAAACATCTTTCTGTATTAGTTTCACCCAGTATTTAATGGATTCAAGACATTCATAATCAGGTTTTATTCCTTTAATGAATTTAAAGACAAGAGCCGTAACTCTTAAGAGTTTACCCAAAGATGAGTATTTAGATCCATCAATGACTCTTTCTGTTGTGTCTGCAGTATTTACACAACTTATTTCTGCTGTGTTCAAGCAGACTGTTTCTTCTGGCATAATGTGAGCTTTTTGCTGAGGCCAGTTATTTTCATTAGAGAGCCAGTTCGGTCCGTGGAGCCATAATTTATTATCCACAAATTTCTTGAGTGGGACACCACGTGACAACATGTCAGCTGGATTCTCTTGGGTAGAGACGTGAAGAAAGAGATAATCTCTCTGCATCTCTTTTATTTCTGCTACTCTGTTCCGTACATAGACCAGCTTACTCTTATTATTTCTTAACCACTGGAGAACTGAATCATTATCACTCCAGATCACAGTTTTTTCAATAGTGAGATGATCAAGTACTTTGTTGAGATAGACAGCTAATTTTGTACCTACATAGAGTGCTGTCAGTTCCAATTGTGGTACAGTTCTGACCTTCAAGGGTGCCTTTGAAGTAATTAGTGTACTTCCTTCAGCATTACTCATATAAGCTACAGCGCCATAACCTCTGGTTGACGCATCACAGAACACATGTAATGTGTAATTGTTTCCCTCTTGACCTATTTGTCTGGGAAATTTAATTTGATGAAGTTGTTTAAACTCCTTGGATATTTCATCCCATGCTTGACTCATTTCTAGAGGCAAGTTCTCATCCCATCCTATTTTGAGCTTCCATGCATCTTGCATAAGCATTTTACCCTTTATGGTAATTGGTGAGACGAGTCCTAGAGGATCAAAACATTGTGATACCTCTGACAGTAAACTACGTTTAGTGAGTGTACTGCATGATTTATTGTTTATCCTTTTGAGACTCATAGTATCTTCCTGTGTGTTCCAATTAAGTCCCAGCATATTGTTGCAATCAGGAATTTCAGCTTCAGGGAAATCTTCTTTGATAAGTTCCCTTAATTGCATTGAATTTGTATTCCACATCCTTAGAGGCATATTTGCTTCTTTCATCTCCTTGTTAGCTTCTCTGTATAAGGATTTCAAATCCTCCTCTTTATTCACACTACCTTGAAGATTGTCCACATAGAAACTTTTCTTTAAGATTTCTTTGAAGGGACTTTCAGATTTCTTCAAATGTGTATTCACAGTAGCTTCTAGTAAGAATGGAGAGGATGTTGCACCAAATAATACTGATTTGAAACGATAAGTTTTCACAGGACTTTGAGGATCATGTGGATTTTCAGGCCACAAGAATCGAGTATAATCTCTATCTATTTCTTGTAGTCCTACTCTTAAGAAAGCTTTGGAAATATCAGCCGTGTAGGCATATGGGTTTGTGCGAAATTTCATAAGCACGTCTCCAAGCTTCTCAGTTAGTTAGGGTCCGGTCATCAGACAGTCATTAAGACTTGCTACATCTTTATTTGCACGTGCGCTGCAATTATATACAACACGTAGTGGAGTGGTTTCAGAATCTTTTCTGACTCCATGGTGCGGGAGATAATGAGCGTCTGTCTTCAACATGTCTTCGACTATTTCCTCAATGAATTTATTGTCCAGCTGTTCTTGTATGACATTATCATAGACAGTCAGTAGCTCTGGATTCTTCCTGAGCTCATGTATTTGTGCTTTCATCTGTCCGAAAGCCATGCGATAATTGCTAGGCAGATGTGGTGGATTTAATTTCCATGGTAATCTAACCCAATACTGTCCATCTTTATATTCGACAGTGTCCAAATATTGGTTATAAGTCTGAGACTCTTGTTTGCTTGGTTTATTTACGTCAATACCTATCGCATCTAAATCCCACAACTTATCAACTGGTTCATTCATTTCTTCCAGTAACGATAATTTTTGCTGTGGTACATGATCAGTGGTTATTCTCGTAACTAGTACATTTTCCACTGAATCAATATCAGCTTCTTTCCCACTTTGAGAGGGAATGGGACCACATATCATGTGGCCTCCTGCTGTTTTCAGCAAGTGAACATCATGTTTACTTACTATATTTTGCACAAAACAGTGATAATAATCACTTCCAATGATTAAATCAATTGGACTAATTGTGTCCGTCTGTATGTCAGGACAGGCTAACTTGACCTTAGCTGCTTTCAGAGCTGCAACTGTTTCTTTTAATCCCTGGATCTGCACAGACTTAGGCAAATCATCTACTACCACAGCTTCTACTGTCTTCTTCCTGTTTCCTAGACCAACAGTGATTCTGGCTAGGCCATATGTCTGTTTACCAGAATTGTGGAAAAAACCAGCTATATCTAACTGTATTTTGGCATAGGGTTGTTTATTCAGTTTCTGCAACACTGTTCTTCTTATGAAGGACCTTTGTGAGCCTTGATCAAATAGTGTTAGCACATTGGTTTTGTGTAATTTATTAGATAACTCAATTCGAGCTATCGGGAGAGCAGTTGCTTTAAACTTATCTCTCACATTTAATGCTGTTGCTTGTTGACTTCCTGATTCTGTGGAAGTCTTCTGCTGTTCAGCAAAAGTATTTGGGCATAATGCTGTATGATGCATACCCTTGCATTTAAAACACTTCTTCAGTGAGCATTTTCCTCCCTTGTGTTCACCTAAACACTTGATGCACCTTTTCAGCTGATGAACACGTTGTTTACGTGCCTCCATTGATGTGTATTGACTACAATACTGTGCCCAATGTGTTCCATCACAAAGTACACATTTTGGAGTACGTTTATGTGTGACAGTTTGTTTACTGTCTGTTGTATTCACAGCTTGATAAATGCCTATATGGGATTTCCCATTCTGTGTTTTAGTGGGAGTAGGTATACTCTTTTTATACTGAGTTGAAGGTTTATTATCCACCAGATTTGTGGATTTTTCATCTTGTCTCGTTGCTTGCATGCATGAAACTATTGTTTGTAAACCATTGCTAATTTCCTCACAAGTGAAATAGCGTTTATTGAACATAATGTTTAATCGTTCAATAGTTTGTGGTGACAACTTATCTTGTACAATACCACTGATAAACCAATCACATTGTCTTAGGTCATATTTAGCACCTAGAGATCTGAGACTATTGTCTAATGTGATTCTAAATGCCTGTAAGTCTGAATAACAATGTTTGGGTGGCTTCAAGCTTGATATTAAGACTGCATGTCTAACTCTGGCCTTGTCAGCATCGAAGTAATTGTCTGCTAAGACACGTAAGGCTATTTGATAATTGCCTTTAACCACCAGAAATGACTTAATCAGTTCATAGGGTTCTCCCTTCACAAGACATTTAAGATAATTGAGCTTAGCAATCTCATCTGTGTCAGTTCGTGAAATTACTATGGATTGAAAACCACTAATGAATTCTTCATAATTATGACCTTGGAAAATAGGTAATGACAATGTAGGTAAGCTTGGTAATGGGACACTTGTTGTTACATGTGTGACAGGTGTTTGACCACTAGTTACAGTAGGTCTCTGTGACAGAGTTTTGCGGCAGATAGCCTGTACTCCTGTCCACCTTAATTGTTGATTACTAAATGTATCCAAAACATTTTTAATTTCATCCTCAGATGGATCTGATTCAAGAAATTTATTTTCATAACGTGTATAGTCTGAATTAATTATTTCCAGATGTTGTGTAAATAATTCGAATTTGACCTCAAGATCATCAAAATCTATGTTTGTATCTTGAGTTAATCCTATACAGACTGAAATTAGATTTTCTAATTGTGTAATCTTAGTCTGTAAAGACTGAAACTGAGTTTTCAAACAAGCCATTTTAATGGTATACTGAAAATTCTAGCACCACACTTAGAGTGTTTAAAAAACACTGTACTGCTATAAACAGCTGAGTTTTTGTTATGTTTAAGTCAGCAATAATCAGTCAAACACTACTGACCCACTAAGCTTAACCTCAGGGTCAATGACCATGAAGGGTACACAGTACATGTGGCTGGTGTTTATGGCTTGAGTTTGCTGTGTCAGCCTGACCACGATGATTAATCGTAAATAACGTTATACACCTCATTCACTATACACTATAAATGTCACTGTATAACTGTAAATCACACGTGAATATTACTTAAACATATATAAATGTCACTGTTAGTATATATTTGAAAGCTTACACTTTATATATAAGTTCCTTTAATATAACAGGTAGATCTATAAGAAACAAACTTTAACACAATCTTGTCTCTTAATTTCTGTCTATAAACATTATAAACACTGTATATACACTCAGACAAACTGAACATCACTTGGGTTGTTGTTGTCTTTAGTCAGCGATTTTCGAGATTGGAGCAGTGGATGCCGGGTGCCATCCCCCGTTTTCTTGTTGGGAGAGTCACCCAGCTCCTGTTTTCTTTGGGTGAATGCTGGGTGCGTGAGCGCCCGTTTTCTTTTGGCTGCCCATTCTCTGTGATTGAGTCTGGAGAGACTCATTGATACTGATTTAAATTGTAAAACACTAGTTTTACAGCGTTTTTCGAAGGACCTTGGCTCATAGGTTATTTGTACACTGTAGTACAACATATTTGGACCACAGTGTGGTCTTTATCCGGTTCGAAGGACCAGTATGTTGAGAAATGGCATTACCAGCTAAGCTTAATTTATAAATATAAATATAGTGAACACTTAGCTGATAAAAGACAGCAAATCGTCTACACAGCCGCCCCTGCAGACTAGGTCTAGAAGCTGTCGAAACCATCTTTCAACGGGCTGTAAAGATTTATAATTTGTAAGTTTATAAATTACCCCTAGGGGGTATTATGTCAGCATATTTCATTCACTGATGGCTGACAAAATACATACTTGTTTGGACTCAAAAGTCCACACCTTACTGCCAACTATAGGTTGATTACAAACTCCTTGCTACTCAAGTACTGCGCAGTCCCCCGTACTACAAGAAATTCGTAACCTACCTTGCTCTTGTAACGTGAGCTATGGTGTTCTTCACACCTTCGACAGGTATCGGTGACTTGATAGAAGCTGAAGTGTCCTTGGATGTCCACGTCCTCCATTGTCTAGGAAACGCACACTGGTACACTATGTTCCACAAGATTTGTCTTTATTGTTCACAATCTTATCACAAGAGAAGCTGATCACACTTCTCTTAAGTGTTTATTGTGTTTTGTGAGACACTTTGTTCACACTAACGCACAGATTGTTGTTCTTTGTTGGTTATCCTGGCGTCAGTGTCACTCTCAGTGGAGTCAAAAGTAATTTGAAGACGCCACAGCACCCCATGCCATCACTCCCCTAGCACAAAAAAAAAGCTGACCTAGTACTTTTGCTTCCTTGCCACTTCCTCGATGAAGCAAAGCAGAACGTTTGATTCTTGCAGTCTTAAGCATGGACAACAATATACACTATCTCTACCATGGTAATAAAGTGGGAGCAGGATTTTCCTTAATTGTCCTGCTAAAGTAAGAGATGTACTGTCTTTTATTAAGCTACACTTTGCAACACAGGAATGCAAGGAGCAGCGGTCACTTGACCACGTCGCATACTCGTACAGCATCTGTGATCAATTACTCACTGTAGCAGTAAACAAGACGCTTGCCCCTTCTGAGAGGGCTGGGCCCCTCAGGGCTGAAAGGGGCTGAAGGGGGCTGATACCCCCCTCCTGGAGAAAATTTCTCCACAACTATCACATCTGCGAGGAAACTGATAGGATGGATAATGAGAACATTCAAGACAAGAGTTGCTAAGCCAATGATGATCCTTTTTAAATCACTTATTCTTTCTAGGCTGGAATACTGCTGTACATTAACATCCCCATTCAAGGCAGGTGAAATTGCAGAGCTAGAGAATGTACAGAGAACCTTTACTGGACGTATAAGTTCCATCAAACAAAGTACTACTGGGAGCGCCTGGAAGCACTTGACTTGTACTCACTGGAGCGCAGGCGAGAGAGATATATCATAATCTACACCTGGAAGACTCTGGAGAGACTGGTCCCTAATATACACACAGCAATCACTCTATACGAAAGCAAAAGACTTGGCAGACGGTGCAACATACCCCCAGTGAAAAGTAGGGGCGTCACTGGTACACTAAGAGAAAACACAATAAGTGTCCGGGGCCCAAGACTGTTCAACAGCCTCCCATTACGGAAAGACCCCTGGTTGTCTTCAAGAGGGAGCTGAACAGATACCTAAAGACGGTGCCAGATCAGCCGGGCTGTGGTTCGTACGTTGGATTGCGTACGGCCAGCAGTAACAGCCTCGTTGATCAGGCCCTGATCCACCGGGAGGCCTGGTCGTGGACCGGGCCGCGGGGGCGTTGATCCCCGGAATGCCCTCCAGTTAGACTCCAGGTAGGTCCCTCACATTATTTTTCAGCTCTGTTGTATGACCAGAGTTTGTAGTATACTCATTTCTAGTTATTATCTTCTCCAGTTTTCCATAAAGGAGTAGTTGGAATTTGTCTTCATTGAACATCATCTTCGTATAATCTTTTACCTACTTTCAGTAACCTTCCACCTATTCCATACACTTGCAACATCTGCCACACTGCTCCACTAACCACTATCACATGTGTTTCCCAAATCCATTTATGATACAAAAACTTTTTACCCTTATCTGAATACTGTTTACTTTAATGCATTGTCGATCCTCATCTCCGTTTTATCCTTAATTCTTTCAATAATAACTCTGGCATTCACCTTACCGGGTATACACAACAGGATTACTGTATGTGAGTGTGAGGGTGGTTCCTGTTTATTTGGGCCACTAACGGTTAGTAGGCTGTGTGTGTGTGTGTGTGTGTATGTGTACTCACCTAATTGTGGTTGCAGTGGTCGAGACTCAGTTCCTGGCCCCGCCTCTTCACTGATCGCTACTAGGTCTTCTTTCTCTCTGCTTCTTGAGCTTTGTCATACCTTGTCTTTGAGATATGTATGGTTCCTGCCTCCACTACATCACTTGCTAGGCTTTTCCACTTTCTGGCGACTCTATTACTGAAGAAATACTTCCTATCATCCCTGTGACTCGTCTGAGTCTTCAACTTTCAATTGTTACCCCTGTCTCCTGTCTCTGTCCACCTTATCTATTCCACGCAGTATTTTGCATGTCGTTATCATGTCTCCCCTGACTCTCCTTTCCTCCAGTGTCGTCAGTCCGATTTCCTTCAATCTTTCTTCGTAGGATGTTCCTATGAGCTCCGGAACTAGCCTTGTTGCTAACGTTTATACTTTTTCTAATTTCTTGAAGTGCTTGACCATGTGTGGGTTGAAAACTGGTGCTGCATACTCCAGTATGGGCCTGATGTACACAGTGTAGTGTCTTGAACGATTCCTTACTAAGGTATCGGAACGCTATTCTCAGGTTTGCCAGACGCCCATATGCTGCAGCAGTTATCTGGTTGATGTGTGCCTCCGGAGACATGCTCGGTGATATGGTCACCCCAAGATCTTTCTCCTTGAGGGGGTTTGCAGTCTTTGTCCACCTAGTCTATACTCTGTATGCAGTCTTCTTTGCCCTTACTCAATCTTCATGACTCTGCATTTAGCAGGGTTGAATTCGAGAAGCCAGTTGCTGGACCAAGTGTCCAGCCTGTCCAGGTTTCTTTGAAGTCCTGCCTGAACCTCATCTGTTTTAATTCTTCTCATTAACTTCACATCATCTGCGAACAGGGACACTTCAGAGTCTATCCCTTCCATTATGTCATTCACATATATCAAAAATAGCACTGGTCCTAGGACTAACCCCTGTGGGACCCACATGATATTCTGTTCTCCAGAGTAGGGTTTATGACCCTCAGCCACCAGTGATGCGGGACCAAACGCTAATTACACAACATGCAATGACAAAAAGGTGATTTGTACGTCATGCCTGGCAGAGGTGTCGGATGGGATCCCAGCTCTGTTGTGGCTGCACGATGATTTTCATTGTGGCAGCACTTCTGATGCCCTGGTTCCCCATCCATTTCTTCTCTATATTTATCCTCTTTACATTAACTGTGCTTCAGAAACTGCCCTAGATTTGCACTATGCTTTCAGGTGAACAATTTAAACCCTTATTGTCCACACTTGTTTCAGGAAAACACCAGAGTTTCGAGAATACTGGATATCTTCCCTTTTATTTTTTATTTTCATTCCCTTCACTTTATGATTGTTTTATTATTTATTAACTCCTTTATACTTATTTCCCCTCACTTTATGATTATTTTATTATTCACTTACTAATCTATTCTTATCTCTTATCTCACTGGCATGGGTCACACTTATTCTGTCTGAATTTGCAGTTTGTGGCAACAAAACCTACACCCAACACTAGCCCTCCGGCCTCTTTCTCCAGGCATTGATTCCATCCTCAATATGTTTTAAGTAAATTGTAGTTCTCACCTCTCTTTTCTGATTTAGGGCAACTTGCATTTCACTTCTCAGGTTGTTCACTGACACTGACAGTTTTCGTGATACTTGTAATCACCTCGATGAGCCCAAAACCACAAAAGATTTACGAGCAATATATGATGCTCTTGCGCTCGCCAGTGTGTTAGTTAGTTACCAATTTGTGTGTGTGTGTGTGAGTGTGTGTGTGTGTGTGTGTGTGTGTGTTTGTGTACTCACCTAGTTGTACTCACCTAGTTGAGGTTGCGGGGGTCGAGTCCGAGCTCCTGGCCCCGCCTCTTCACTGATCGCTACTAGGTCACTCTCCCTGAACCGTGAGCTTTATCATACCTCTGCTTAAAGCTATGTATGGATCCTGCCTCCACTACATCGCTTCCCAAACTATTCCACTTACTGACTACTCTGTGGCTGAAGAAATACTTCCTAACATCCCTGTGATTCATCTGTGTCTTCAACTTCCAACTGTGTCCCCTTGTTACTGTGTCCAATCTCTGGAGCATCCTGTCTTTGTCCACCATGTCAATTCCTCTCAGTATTTTGTATGTCGTTATCATGTCCCCCCTATATCTCCTGTCTTCCAGTGTCGTCAGGTTGATTTCCCTTAACCTCTCCTCGTAGGACATACCTCTTAGCTCTGGGACTAGTCTTGTTGCAAACCTTTGCACTTTCTCTAGTTTCTTTACGTGCTTGGCTAGGTGTGGGTTCCAAACTGGTGCCGCATACTCCAATATGGGCCTAACGTACACGGTGTACAGGGTCCTGAACGATTCCTTATTAAGATGTCGGAATGCTGTTCTGAGGTTTGCAAGGCGCCCATATGCTGCAGCAGTTATTTGGTTGATGTGCGCTTCAGGAGATGTGCCTGGTGTTATACTCACCCCAAGATCTTTTTCCTTGAGTGAGGTTTGTAGTCTCTGGCCCCTTGACTGTAATCCGTCTGCGGTCTTCTTTGCCCTTCCCCAATCTTCATGACTTTGCACTTGGTGGGATTGAACTCCAGGAGCCAATTGCTGGACCAGGTCTGCAGCCTGTCCAGATCCTTTTGTAGTTCTGCCTGGTCTTCGATCGAGTGAATTCTTCTCATGTGTGTGTGAGTGCATGTGTGTGTGTGTGTGTGTGTGTGTGTGTGTGTGTGTGTGTGTGTGTGTGTGTGTGTGTGTGTGTGTGTGTGTGTGTGTGTGTGTGTGCATGTGTGCGTGAGTTAATATGTGTGTGTGTGTGTTTGCACTCTTCTAATTGTGACTGCAGGGGTCGATTCACAGCTCTAGGCCCCGGCTCTTCACTGGTCTCTAATAGATCACTTCCCTTGTTCTCTGTGGATTCTGCCTCCACTGCATCACTTTCCAGATTATTCCGTTCCTTGACAACTCTTCGGCTGAAGGAATGCTTTCTAACATCAATGAGTCTTCAACTTCCAATTGTGATCCATTTATGCTGTATCCCATCTATGGAACATCTTGTCTCTGTCCACCTTGCCGATTCCTTGCATAATTTTATATGTCGTTATCATATCCCCTTTCTCTCTCTTGTTCTCCAGTGTCGTCAGATTGATTTCCATTATCCTCTTCTCGTAGGACACACTCCTTTTCTCCAGAACTAGTCTCGTTGCATACCTTTGCACTTTCCCTAATTTCCTGACGTGCTTGGACAGGTGTGGGTTAGTAACTGGTGCTGTATACTTCAGTACATGCCTGATGAACACGGTCCTGAACGATTCCTTACTGAGATGCCGAAATGCTACTCTTAGGTTTGCCTACCTCCCATGTGTTGCAGCAGCTTTTGGGTGATGTCCGCATCAAGAGATGTGCTCGGCATTATACTCACTCCAAAATCCTTTCTTTGAGTGAGGTTTGGAATTTTTACCCCCCCCCCCCTTAGAGTGTATTCTGTTTTCTTCTTTGTCCTTCACCTATTTTCATGATTTTTGCACTTGGTGAGGTTGAATTCCATGAGCCAGTTTCTGGATAAGGCCTGTAACCTGTCTAGATCTCCTCATTAACTTCACATCGTTTGCAAACAGAGACACATCTGGGTTCATTCCTTCCGCCATGTCATTCACATATAACAAAAACAGCACCAGTCCTGGTACTGAACCCTGTGGAACCATGCTCGTCACAGACGTCCACTCTGACACCTCATCACGTACCATGACTCGCTGTCTTCCTGTCAGGTATTCTCTGATCCATTGCAGTGCCTTCCCTGCTATACCTGAGTGTTCCTCTAGCTTTTGCACTCTCATATGTGTGTGTCTATCTTTAAGAAGGTGGCAGTCACTATGTACGCTAGGCTACATCACTCCTCTGAAGGTTTATAAATTATCTCTCGCTATTTTTATTATTAACACATTAGCAGTTTCCCAACAAGGCAGGGTGGCCCGAACAAGAGAAACGTCAATCATCATTCACTCCATCACTGTCTTGCAAGTGGCAGATACAAAACCGCAATATTAACACCTTCTTCAGAGTGCAAGCACTGTACTTCCCATCTGCAGGACTCAAGTCCGGCTTGCCGATTTCCCTGAATTCCTTCAGCATGTCAAGTCCAAAAAAACCATTCGTCTCCATTCGGTCCTACCTAACATTCTCATGCATGCTTGCTGGAAGTCCAAGCGTTTTGCACACAAAATCTCCTATACCCCCTCCTCCAGACTTTCGTTGACCGACCACTACCCGCCTTTCCACCAATACAGATTTATTCACTCTCAAAGTCATTCTGCTTTATTGCAGCCTCTCTGCAAGTCCGAACCACCTCAACAACCCTTCCTCGCCCCTATGGGTAATTGTTTTAGAAATAAATCCCACACTTCCTACTAATTTCTAAACTACGAATTCTCTCCATTACACTCACACCACGATATCTCCACTGCTTCCAGCCTTCTTCTTGTTGCAACATTCATCACCCATGCATCGCACCCATATAAGAGCGTTGGTACAGCTATAATGTTTCCGGACCTAACTATTTATGACTTCTTTCTTTGGGAGAACCCTGG
The DNA here is from genome assembly GCF_038502225.1 of Cherax quadricarinatus. NCBI lineage: Eukaryota > Metazoa > Arthropoda > Malacostraca > Decapoda > Parastacidae > Cherax > Cherax quadricarinatus. The sequence continues at coordinate 16,522 of NW_027195777.1, forward strand.
AGGAGCTGAAAATTTCGATCACTGAAGCAGTTCGCATTATAATACCAGTGTGCTGCAGAGCGTCTGGACTGAACTGGACTATCGCATCGATATTTGTCGAGCAACCAGAGGGGCGCACATTGACTACCTTCAATGCTACCCTATACCACATGAAACTGAATGAAATCCTGCATCTGAAGCTACTAACTGTGAAAGGTTATTACAATAAAGGTACTTGTTATACCTGTTTCAAATCAGGGAGTGTTTTTGTGATCACCATGGATATTAAACATACTCCATCATACATACTCCAACCTGAGCCTCACTGTCCTAGTAAAAACTATTCACTGCTTTCTAATCCTATTTAATTATATTATTTTTTTTTTTCATTATCACACTGGCCGATTCCCACCAAGGCAGGGTGGCCCGAAAAAGAAAAACTTTCACCATCATTCACTCCATCACTGTCTTGCCAGAAGGGTGCTTTACACTACAGTTTTTAAATTGCAACATTAACACCCCTCCTTCAGAGTGCAGGCACTGTACTTCCCATCTCCAGGACTCATGTCCGGCCTGCCGGTTTCCCTGAACCCCTTCATAAATGTTACTTTGCTCACACTCCAACAGCACGTCAAGTATTAAAAACCATTTGTCTCCATTCACTCATATCAAACACGCTCACGCATGCCTGCTGGAAGTCCAAGCCCCTCGCACACAAAACCTCCTTTACCCCCTCCCTCCAACCTTTCTTAGGCCGACCCCTACCCCGCCTACCTTCCACTACAGACTGATAAACTCTTGAAGTCATTCTGTTTCGCTCCATTCTCTCTACATGTCCGAACCACCTCAACAACCCTTCCTCAGCCCTCTGGACAACAGTTTTGGTAATCCCGCACCTCCTCCTAACTTCCAAACTACGAATTCTCTGCATTATATTCACACCACACATTGCCCTCAGACATGACATCTCCACTGCCTCCAGCCTTCTCCTTGCTGCAACATTCATCACCCATGCTTCACACCCATATAAGAGCGTTGGTAAAACTATACTCTCATACATTCCCCTCTTTGCCTCCAAGGACAAAGTTCTTCGTCTCCAGACTTTATGTGTGATTCTTTATCTTTTAACTACACGCCTCTTGCCAAGACCCTCACATTTACTTTTCTTACAACCCCATCTATAAATATATTAAACAACCACGGTGACTTCACACATCCTTATCTAAGGCCTACTTTTACTGGGAAATAATTTCCCTCTTTCCTACATACTCTAACTGGAGCCTCACTATCCTCGTAAAAACTCTTCAATGCTTTCAGTAACCTACCTCCTGCACCATACATCTGCAACATCTGCCACATTGCCTTCCTATCCGCCCTGTCATACGCCTTTTCCAAATCCATAAATGCCATAAAGACCTCTTTAGCCTTATCTAAATACTGTTCACTTATATGTTTCACTGTAAACACCTGGTCCACACACCCCTTACCTTTCCTAAAGCCTCCTTGTTCATCTGCTATCCTATTTTCCGTCTTACTCTTAATTCTTTCAATAATAACTCTACCATACACTTTACCAGGTATACTCAACAGACTTATCCTCCTATAATTTTTGCACTCTCTTTTATCCCCTTTGCCTTTATACAAAGGAACTATGCATGCTCTCTGCCAATCCCTAGGTACCTTACCCTCTTTCATACATTTATTAAATAATTGCACCAACCACTCCAAAACTATATCCCCACCTGCTTTTAACATTTCTATCTTTATCCCATCAATCCCGGCTGCCTTACCCCCTTTCATTTTACCTACTGCCTCACGAACTTCCCCCACACTCACAACTGGCTCTTCCTCACTCCTACAAGATGTTATTCTTCCTTGCCCTATACACGAAATCACAGCTTCCCTAACTTCATCAACATTTAACAATTCCTCAAAATATTCCCTCCATCTTCCCAATACCTCTAACTCTCCATTTAATAACTCTCCTGTCCTATTTTTAACCGACAAATCCATATGTCCTCTAGGCTTCCTTAACTTGTTAATCTCACTCCAAAACTTTTTCTTATTTTCAACAAAATTTGTTGATAACATCTCACCCACTCTCTCATTTGCTCTCTTTTTACATTGCTTCACCACTCTCTTAACCTCTCTCTTTTTCTCCATATACTCTTCCCTCCTTGCATGACTTCTACTTTGTAAAAACTTCTCATATGCTAACTTTTTCTCCCTTACTACTCTCTTTACATTATCATTCCACCAATCGATCCTCTTCCCTCCCGCACCCACTTTCCTGTAACCACAAACTTCTGCTGAACACTCTAACACTACATTTTTAAACCTAACCCATACCTCTTCGACCCCATTGCCTATGCTCTCATTAGCCCATCTATCCTCCAATAGCTGTTTATATCTTACCTTAACTGCCTCCTCTTTTAGTTTATAAACCTTCACCTCTCTCTTCCCTGATGCTTCTATTCTCCTTGTATCCCATCTACCTTTTACTCTCAGTGTAGCTACAACTAGAAAGTGATCTGATATATCTGTGGCCCCTCTATAAACATGTACATCCTGAAGTCTACTCAACAGTCTTTTATCTACCAATACATAATCCAACAAACTACTGTCATTTCGCCCTACATCATATCGTGTATACTTATTTATCCTCTATTTCTTAAAATATGTATTACCTATAACTAAACCCCTTTCTATACAAAGTTCAATCAAAGGGCTCCCGTTATCATTTACACCTGGCACCCCAAACTTACCTACCACACCCTCTCTAAAAGTTTCTCCTACTTTAGCATTCAGGTCCCCTACCACAATTACTCTCTCACTTGGTTCAAAGGCTCCTATACATTCACTTAACATCTCCCAAAATCTCTCTCTCTCCTCTACATTCCTCTCTTCTCCAGGTGCATACACGCTTATTATAACCCACTTTTCGCATCCAACCTTTACTTTAATCCACATAATTCTTGAATTTACACATTCATATTCTCTTTTCTCCTTCCATAACTGATCATTTAACATTACTGCTACCCCTTCCTTTGCTCTAACTCTCTCAGATACTCCAGATTTAATCCCATTTATTTCCCCCCATCGAAACTCCCATACCCCCTTCAGTATTACATTACTTAGTGATGCACAATGAGATCTTCGTAAAACAGTCATTGGTACACTGAGAACTGCGCTTGTTTTTGTTGTTAGTCACTGTTTATGTTATGCTAGGCTGTTGTTCCACATTTCTGAATATTTTTTTTTTTAATTATCTCTGTTCAATTCGTAATTATTTATAATAACAATTATTATTATATTATTTACTGGTGCACACAAGATCCTTTAAAGACACCCATTGATGCAATCATCATTGCTCATCTAGTTTAAAATTAGTCCTAATTATTTAGTTATGTTAATAACCTTCTAAATATTCAGTCAGGCTTTCCCAAATTTCCTCCCGGCAGTCATAGCTGGCGAGACACTAAATATGTATAGATATATAGATGAAACATAGATGAATATGTGGCGTTTACAGTCACAGGCGATAATGTAGCATGATGTCTATATAACTTATATCATTATGCTCTTATCATACATTCCAATTATTGTCACTGAGACAATCCCATCAATTCTATGGTATTCACACGTTTTTCCTTAGTATTGATGTCATAACCTGGACTTGATGATATTACTTGTATTCATAACTCACTACTCTGTCTCTTTACTTTGTTTTATCTTTCCTTTTCATTAATTACTATAATAGCACAGCACTACAGCCATCACCGACCAATATTTGCACTTCTTTTTGATTAAGGTCACAACCTTTACCTGTTATTAATAACTGATTTTTTGTGATCACTTGTGGTAACACATTGTCTGCAGCACTGACCAGGCACATTGTCTGCAGCACTGACCAGTCACATTGTCTGCAGCACTGACCAGTCACATTGTCTGCAGCACTGACCAGTCACATTGTCTGCAGCACTGACCAGTCACATTGTCTGCAGCACTGACCAGTCACATTGTCTGCAGCACTGACCAGTCACATTGTCTGCAGCACTGACCAGGCACATTGTCTGCAGCACTGACCAGTCACATTGTCTGCAGCACTGACCAGTCACATTGTCTGCAGCACTGACCAGTCACATTGTCTGCAGCACTGACCAGTCACATTGTCTGCAGCACTGACCAGTCACATTGTCTGCAGCACTGACCAGTCACATTGTCTGCAGCACTGACCAGTCACATTGTCTGCAGCACTGACCAGTCACATTGTCTGCAGCACTGACCAGTCACTCGCTGTCCCTCACTCAAGTTCCCAGTAAAAAATACCCATATTCAGATTTAAATCATATTTTTTTTTTTTTTTGCTTTTTCACATTTTTCACTGTGGAAAGCTTGTTATTGTCTTGCAAGTGTTTACTTAAGTAAAATGAGCGCAGACAATATCCTAGGACAGCAACTAGAACGCTAAATGCTGGAAGAATTGTTTCAAGACTGTCTTATGAACGTGTGTGTGTTTGTGTGTCAGTGAGTGTATGAGTAATGCTCACACTCGAGAAGTAGAGTGTTAATTTTAATATTTTTCTTTAAACTATTAGATATTAACATTTCAAAAGTAAAAAATGGTATCTGCCGTTTTTTTTAATCGGTACTGAGACCAAGTATTGATACCGAAAAGAGAAGACACCAGCGGTTTTCAATTCCGATACCTGGGCACATCCCCAACATTTACCAGTCGTTACACAAACTCAGTAAATTAATAACGGCATTCATGCTTAATTTGAGTCTCTGTCTGATTATCTTCCTATGTGATATTGTGTTAATGCTCCGTTTAATAGGTTTCAACCTCTGACCATTACATATCCTACTTAATAACTCAGGTTGTTATTCTTATTGTGCTGTTTGGGTGAAATTTTATTCATGAATAACGTTTTCTTTATTGTGGTATTCGTCAAAGTGATAGATGGATGAATGGAAGCAATCATTGGCAGTTCTGTAGGAGTTATATTATGGATACTTGAGAGAGGACCCAGGCCTCTTGTCCACCGTCTTATATGCTTAGTCGAGGAGTGAGGCAGAGGTCTATAGGCTGACTCACAGTTTCACGAGAAGCCATAACATTATGGCTAGCGATGGAACCTAATAATAATAAGAACATAAGAATGGTGGAACACTGCAGAAGGCTTAATGGCTCATATAAGGCAGGTTCTTTTCAAACTCACCATTACCCAAAGCTACCCATGAATTTATCCTGTACCCACTACACCAATCAAACCCATCCCCTCCCTCTCATATATTTGTTCAATCTCTTCCTCAAGCTACCCAGGGACCTAGCCTAGATTACCCTACTCGGAAGATTGTTCCACATATTGACCACTCTGTTTGAAAACCAGAACTTATCTATGTCCATTCTAAATCTGAATTTATCCAACTTAAATTCGTTATTACTGGTTCTTTCCTGAGTCAATATCATCAGTATTTTAATAATATTGCCTTTGTTTATGCCTATCATCCAGTTATACACTTCCATGATATATCCTCTCATTCTACATCTCTCAAGAGAGTGAAGATTCAAGGATTTATGTCTATCTTCATAAGGTAGATTCCTTATACAGTGAATCATTTTAGTCATCCTTCTCTGAATGTTCTCTAATGAATTTTTATCCATCCTGCTGTAAGGAGATCAAAACCGAGCGGCATAATCTAAGTGGAGTCTCACTAGTGATGTATAGAGCTGTAAAATAACTTTTAGGCTCCTGTTACCTATGCTTCTTGAAATAAATCGTAGTAATCTGTCAACCTTATTGCACACACTTAGGCACTGTTGTCTTCGCTTTAGTTTTCCACTTACCATAACTTCAAAGTCCTTTTCACACTCTGTGTGATCAAGCTCTTCTTCACCTAGTTTATAACTCAGAGGGTTATTTTCATTCCCATGGAGAAGGACTTTATATCTGGCGACATTTTACTTTATCTGTCACTTTTCAGACCAAGACATTAATTTGTCCAAATACTCCTGGAGTTCATTGGTATCCTCCTCAGAATGAATCATATGGTCTATTTTTGTACCATCAGCAAATTTGTTCATGTCACTTGTAATTAATTGATTAATATCACCTAAAACTGATCCTTGTCGAACGCCACTAGTGACCAGTGTCATTCATATTTGACCCAATTAATGGAAACTCTCTGATTTCTACTGGCCAGCCATGCCTCTATCCATGCTAGAACTTTTCCTCCTATACTGTGACCTGCCACTTTTCTTAAGAGTATTTTGTGAGGTACTCTATCAAGGGCTTTACTGAAATTAAAATAATCATATTCTTTATCACTGTCTACTGCCTCAAATGTTTCATTGAAGAACATCAGTAAATGTGTCAGGCAGGAACGACCTCTCATGAATCCATGCTAAGATTCATTAATCAAATTATGCTCTTTAAGGTGACTTCTACTAGTATCTGTTATGAATGATTCTATAAATGATTTTCACGCTATTGATGCCAGGCTAATTGGGCGGTAATTTGATGGAATAGACTTATCCCTTGATTTAAATATAGGAATTACATTAGCTATCTTCCACGTCTCTGGCACAACACCAGATTGGATGGACGCATTAAACACGCTCGTTAATGACTGACCAAGTTCCATCTTGCATTCCTTAATCACTCTTGAAAATAATTCATGTGGGCCCGGGGACTTATATTGCTTCAGTAAATCTTCCTGTTTGATAACCATTTCCTTCGTTACAGTAATATTATTTAATTTGTTTTCCTTCAGGAACTGAATAATTGTCAGTTCTTGGGATATCATTTATGTTTTCATGTGTAAAAACTGACAGGAAAGAACAATTATACAGAGAACACATTTCCTGTTCATTATCAGTCAGCTGTCCATCCCCAATTCTCAGATGTCCCACTTTTTAACTGACTTTTGTCCTATACTCTTAATAGAACCCTTTTGGATTTGTCTTTTATTCGTAAGCAACTTTGATTTCATAGTCGTGTTTAGTCTTTTTAATCCCATCTTTTACTTCTTTCTTAAAATAGATGTATTGGTTGAAAAGGTTAACCTCTCCTCTTATGATGAGCCTATAAATTCCTCTATTCTCTCCCAGTAGGTGCTTTCGTCTATTGTTAATTCATCTAGGATCATTCTTATTTTACCTAATTTCTCTCAGGGGAATATATACTGTGTGCACACTGTACATTATTAAGAAAAAAATCATAATCGCCAATCCAGTCATTAATGCGAGTATGATCAACGTCAATATTATCATTAGCTACATTTCCCCAGTCGAGATTAGACAGGTGTTCTCTAAATCTGTTATAATTGGCAGAACGAATTGAGGACTTATACCGTATTATCCTTATTTTTTATCCCCAGGTAATATTTGTTATCTTTTGCGCCAAGTCGTTCAGTAATCTCCAGAATACTGACAAAGGTTTCTTTTTCTGGCAAGGCAAAGTCAAGCGAATTATTACCTCTGGTAGGCTCAGTTACACATTTTCTTTCAGAAATCAATCCTGAACAACTTCCAGAAAGCAACTGGACTCCAGATTAGGAGTCAAAGAAGTCCAGTCATTTTGAATAAAGTTAAAATCCGTCACTAATACTCTGTTGTCGTGTCTAGAAGCCCTAACAATTTCGTGCCAACGAAGTCTCCCTCTATCGTTTTCTAAGCAAGGAGGACGATATAATACACGTAAAATAAATTTCTCTTGATTTTCTAAAAATTCTACCCATACAGATTCTGTTACTAATCCATCTATTTTTATACCTGTTTTTATGCAACAATTTATATTTTCTCGTACACATAATGCAATTCCACTCCCTTTTCCGTTATATCTATCTACATGGAGTAACCTAAGCCCTTGAATATGACACACTCATCAATTATATCACGCCTCTTTAAATTACACCATGTTTCAGTTATTGCAACGACATCAAAGTTCCCCACACATGCTACCAAATGTAATTCATTAATTTTGTTTCTTGTGCTTCTGCTGTTAGTATAAAATACATTAATAAGTTTTTTCTTCTGCAGTTTTTTCCTATTCAGCTTTGTTTATATCCAATTTCTTTTATCATTGCCCTGTGTTACTCGGCGACTGTTATTTGTAAAATTAATAATATTAAAGCCTATATCAATATTTCCACACTTATTATTTACCATTCCCAAACCCCTACATCTAACTAATCCTAGTTTAAAGTCCTAACAACACCCTCAACTGAACTATTGAAAAAACTCACTCCTGGCCTGGATAAGTGAACCCCATCCCTGGCATACATGTCATTTCTGCCGTACAAGTGGTTCCAGTTGTCAATGAATGGTACAGCATTATCCTTAGAATGTTTGTCCAGCCAACAATTTATTCCAATCGCTCTGGACAGCCATTCATTTCCAACTCCCCTTCTGAGCAAAATGCCACATATAACAGGGCGCCCACCGTTCTTAATTATGTCTGTTGCCGTCCTAAACCTTCTAAGTAAATCCTCACTTCTACGCTTACCTACACCATTGCTTACAGCACTGAGGCAGATAACAGGATTGATCTCATTACGATTCATGATGTTGTAAAGTCGGATAACAATATCCTCCATCCCGGTAACTAGAAAGCAAACCCTGTCTTTCCTGCTCTTATAATTCAAGCAGAAAGCCCTATCCATGAGCCTAATTTGATTGTTCCCATCATGAACAATGTTGTTACCTTCCTTAGTGTTGTTCATTGCGATGTTCCCAGTAGCCGACTCACATTCGTCTGGTAGTACGGAGAATGGGTTAGAAGTTTCCAGTCTCCTGGACCACCTTCTTTTTTACATCTCCGCCAGTCCTCTTGATTCTTAGCTTCATTCTACGGTTTCCAGCCGCTGTCCAGGTTCCTTTCTTGTCTTGAGGATTCGCAACAGGAGGATTACTACGAATCTTCTTGTTTTAAGTCAGTCATTGTATTTCAAGCTGAACCGCCCTCAGCTCCTTATTAAGCTGTTGGCAGAGTTGCTCAGTGAAGGATATCTTGGTTCATTTAACAGAAATCACACTAAATAATTTATCAAAGAGACAGGTACAGGTCACCACTCTCACAGAGAAAGTTATAGGTCACCACTCTCACAGAGAAAGTTATAGGTCACCAACCCCATAGAGCAAGGTAAAGGTCACCACTCCCATAGTGCAAGGTACAGGTCACCACTCCCATAGAGCAAGGTACAGGTCACCACTCTCACAGAGCAAGGTACAGGTCACCACTCCCATAGAGCAAGGTACAGGTCACCACTCCCATAGAGCAAGGTACAGGTCACCACTCCCATAGAGCAAGGTACAGGTCACCACTCCCATAGAGCAAGGTACAGGTCACCACTCTCACAGAGCAAAATACAGGTCACCACTCTCACAGAGCAAGGTATAGGTCACCACTCTCACAGAGCAAGGTACAGGTCACCACTCTCACAGAGCAAGGTACAGGTCACCACTCTCGCAGAGCAAGGTACAGGTCACCACTCTCACAGAGCAAGGTACAGGTCACCACTCTCACAGAGCAAGGTACAGGTCGCCACTCTCACAGAGCAAGGTATAGGTCACCACTCTCGCAGAGCAAGGTACAGGTCACCACTCTCACAGAGCAAGGTACAGGTCACCACTCTCGCAGAGCAAGGTACAGGTCACCACTCTCACAGAGCAAGGTACAGGTCACCACTCTCACAGAGCAAGGTACAGGTCACCACTCTCACAGAGCAAGGTACAGGTCACCACTCTCACAGAGCAAGGTACAGGTCACCACTCTCACAGAGCAAGGTACAGGTCACCACTCTCACAGAGCAAGGTACAGGTCACCACTCTCACAGAGCAAGGTACAGGTCACCACTCTCACAGAGCAAGGTACAGGTCACCACTCTCACAGAGCGAGGTACAGGTCACCACTCTCACAGAGCAAGGTACAGATCACCACTCTCACAGAGCAAGGTACAGGTCACCACTCTCAGAGAGCAAAATACAGGTCACCACTCTCACAGAGCAAGGTACACGTCACCACTCTCACAGAGCAAGGTACAGGTCACCACTCTCACAGAGCAAGGTACACGTCACCACTCTCACAGAGCAAGGTACAGGTCACCACTCTCACAGAGCAAGGTACAGGTCACCACTCTCACAGAGCAAGGTACTGGTCACCACTCTCACAGAGCAAGGTACAGGTCACCACTCTCACAGAGCAAGGTACAGGTCACCACTCTCACAGAGCAAGGTACAGGTCACCACTCTCACAGAGCAAGGTACAGGTCACCACTCTCGCAGAGCAAGGTACAGGTCACCACTCTCACAGAGCAAGGTACAGGTCACCACTCTCGCAGAGCAAGGTACAGGTCACCACTCTCACAGAGCAAGGTACAGGTCACCACTCTCACAGAGCAAGGTACAGGTCACCACTCTCACAGAGCAAGGTACAGGTCACCACTCTCACAGAGCAAGGTACAGGTCACCACTCTCACAGAGCAAGGTACAGGTCACCACTCTCACAGAGCAAGGTACAGGTCACCACTCTCACAGAGCAAGGTACAGGTCACCACTCTCACAGAGCAAGGTACAGGTCACCACTCTCACAGAGCAAGGTACAGGTCACCACTCTCACAGAGCAAGGTACAGGTCACCACTCTCACAGAGCAAGGTACAGGTCACCACTCTCACAGAGCAAGGTACAGGTCACCACTCTCACAGAGCAAGGTACACGTCACCACTCTCACAGAGCAAGGTACAGGTCACCACTCTCACAGAGCAAGGTACAGGTCACCACTCTCACAGAGCAAGGTACAGGTCACCACTCTCACAGAGCAAGGTACAGGTCACCACTCTCACAGAGCAAGGTACAGGTCACCACTCTCACAGAGCAAGGTACACGTCACCACTCTCACAGAGCAAGGTACACGTCACCACTCTCACAGAGCAAGGTACACGTCACCACTCTCACAGAGCAAGGTACACGTCACCACTCTCACAGAGCAAGGTACACGTCACCACTCTCACAGAGCAAGGTACAGGTCAGAGCAAGGTACACTCTCACAGAGCACAGGTCACCACTCTACAAGGGTCACCACTCTCACAGAGCAAGGTACAGAGAGCAAGGTACAGGTCACGACTCTCACAGAGCAAGGTACAGGTCACCACTCTCACAGAGCAAGGTACAGGTCACAGAGCAAGGGTCACCACTCTCACAGAGCAAGGTACAGGTCACCACTCTCACAGAGCAAGGTCACAGAGCAAGGGTCACCACTCTCACAGAGCAAGGGACAGGTCACCACTCTCACAGAGCAAGGTACACGTCACCACTCTCACAGAGCAAGGGTCACCACTCTCACAGAGCAAGGTCACCACTCTCACAGAGCAAGGCACAGGTCACCGCTCTCACAGAGCAAGGTACAGGTCACCACTCTCACAGAGCAAGGTACAGGTCACCACTCTCACAGAGCAGGTACAGGTCACCACTCTCACAGAGCAAGGTCACCACTCTCACAGAGCAAGGTACACGTCACCACTCTCACAGAGCAAGGGTCACCACTCTCACAGAGCAAGGTACAGGTCACCACTCTCACAGAGCAAGGTACACGTCACCACTCTCACAGAGCAAGGTACAGGTCACCACTCTCACAGAGCAAGGTACAGGTCACCACTCTCACAGAGCAAGGTACACGTCACCACTCTCACAGAGCAAGGTACACGTCACCACTCTCACAGAGCAAGGTACACGTCACCACTCTCACAGAGCAAGGTACACGTCACCACTCTCACAGAGCAAGGTACAGGTCACCACTCTCACAGAGCAAGGTACAGGTCACCACTCTCACAGAGCAAGGTACACGTCACCACTCTCACAGAGCAAGGTACACGTCACCACTCTCACAGAGCAAGGTACACGTCACCACTCTCACAGAGCAAGGTACAGGTCACCACTCTCACAGAGCAAGGTACAGGTCACCACTCTCACAGAGCAAGGTACAGGTCATCACTCTCACAGAGCAAGGTACAGGTCACCACTCTCACAGAGCAAGGTACAGGTCACCACTCTCACAGAGCAAGGTACAGGTCACCACTCTCACAGAGCAAGGTACAGGTCACCACTCTCACAGAGCAAGGTACAGATCACCACTCTCACAAAGCAATTTACAGATCACCACTCTCACAAAGCAAGGTACAGATCACCACTCTCACAAAGCAAGGTACAGATCACCACTCTCACAAGTATCGTTCTTGACACCAGATTGTCAACCAGAAAAACTTTTCTAATCAGCTTCAGACTTGGAACACGGACCTTTCTAACTTAGAACATTAGGTTTGTTATTGGAATTTGTGCTTGACAACATTAGTTTAATTAAAAAACTTTAGGTATCTAATTTGAAAAAAAAAAAAACGAGAATACCATTTCTGATTGTCTTCAAACTTGCAACGCTGTTGTAAATATTTTAGGGGGGACTTTCGCCATTTTGGAGGACTGTAAAAATCGCTATTCATCAGGCACATCATAGCTTCACTTTTTTTTAACTAACAATAACAGTGTTTAGCTTTTTTTTTAAGCGCTAGATTGATATTGGATTGATTCTGCCAATTTTTTTAAATAATTTTTAAAATTTGCTTCATTTGACCACATTTTCAATGCCAGTGTAACGTAATGAATTTTCATTAAGACAGAAGTGAAACTGTGGGACTAATAAACAATTATTTTTTCAATATAAAAAATATTTTCCACATTCCATCCTAATTCTGAATTAACTTTATATCAGTCAATATAATTCAAATTTATTACGAGGATTGAAATTAATAAAATTATTATTATATCACGTTAAGTAAATTGTAATATGTATGTGAACTGAAATTCCTTAAGAATTTTAATCCACATATGATTATTCAGGCAATGCAGGATAACTAAATTAATTTAAAGACATTGTTATTTAATTTGTAATAATTTAGGGTATATAAATGTACACTGAAGTTACTGAAAAATATTCATTAAGGCATTATATCTATGTTTAAGTTAAATTAATAATTATATATTACAATCAAAATTTATAATAAGAACATCTTAAACCAACACAAAGGTATAACATACAATAACAATGTTTATCTCACTGTATAATACACAATAACAATGTTTATCTCACTGTATAATACACAATAACAATGTTTATCTCACTGTATAACATACAATAACAATGTTTATCTCACTGTATAAAGTGTTCTAGATTCTATGTTCAGTACATCTGTAATTTACCAAACCCATATTCATAAATATTCCAGAATGTAAGCTCAGTAAAAATTGCAAAAGATATTTTGAAAGTACAGTCATGGGCAGCACCCTAGAAAAGTATGAGTCCTGAAATCATCAGAATACTCACAAAATCAGAGTCCAACCTTCAACATGAATTGCACAAAACAAATTATGTGTCGATGAATCCTCATAGGTACACAAATAACCCGCACATAGAAGAGAGGAGTTTACGACGACGTTTCGGTCCGACTTAGACCATTTACAAAGTCACACAGTGAGACTTTGTAAATTGTGCAAGTCGGACCGAAATGTCGTCGTAAGCTCTTCTCTTCTATGTGCGGGTTATTTGTGTATCGTTCCAGTCACGATATTGTGCTTTTTTTTATATTAATCCTCATAGGTTCAGTATTCAAGGATGATCAAAATAATTATGGACAACACTTCCCTGAGACATCATCTTGTTGTTAACTCAGACATTACAACCTAAGACACAAGATGACCAATATGAAATGTTTGGTTCCCTCTACCATCTCAGCATGAAAGATTTATTTCCCTACTAACACAGCCGCGGAACTCACTAGCAGCTCACGAATATTTCCACACAAGACCAGTTAGAACAAAGTGGAAATAATATTCAGAAACTACGTCTGTGTTTCGTTTACCGTTTTTAGTGAAGATGAGGAGTCATCACTACCAAGGCAGGTGGCCCGAAAAAGAGAAAACGTTCTTCATCATTCACTCCATCACTGTTTTGTCAGAGGCATGCTTACACTACAGTTATAAAACTGCAACCCGTAGGATGAAATAAAGCCTGGGGGAATGGGAGGAATGGGAGGAATGGGAAGGGGAGAACAGGTCGAAATCCTTGGATCAAGGAACTTCCCTTTATGTGAGGCGATCCTCATAGATAATGAAAATGTGAAATGTTGTTGGAAGGCGTTGACCATGTTTGTAGAGATCAAGATCGATTGTATTGTATGAATAGATTCGCCGGTACTGCCGGCCCGGATCTTCTCCAGATGGTGTCCCGGACTTGGCTCCCAGGAACGGGAGTGTCTTGAGGTGTGGCGCTGTCTTGAGGAGCGGCGTTGGCTCCCAGGGATGGGAATGTGTCGAGGGGCATGTCAGCGGTGAGCAGCTGACGATGCAAGGACGGCTTGACGGGGCTTCAACAGCAGACAAGTCAGGAACGACGAAGAAGGCAGCCATTACAGGGCCCAATTAGAGCCACACCCCAGCCTTAGATCGACTCTCACCACGGACACTGTGTCAACACAAGTGTGTGCTCACCACGGACACTGTCAGCACAAGTGTGTGCTCACCTTACTCCCTCTCCCAAGCTTCAAGAATTATTGACTTAGTGTGAGAGAGTAGTCAAGCTCAACTGCTCGATATCATCAATACTTCACCTTCCTTCTACACAAATGTATAGCTTTTAAGACTGCAAACTATACTTGATAAATGATTATAAGAAAACACAATTATTCTAACATACCTGGAGTTTACCTGGAGAGGGTTTCGGGGATCGACGTCCACGTGGCTCGGTCTGAGACCAGGCCTCATAATGAGATTAATAATAATAATGAAAAGCAGAAACAACAAAAAATTATTTTTTATTAACACATCGGCTGATTCCCACCAAGGCAAGGTGACTCGAAAAAGAAAAAAACTTTCTTCACCATTCACTCCATCACTGTCTTGCCAGAAGGGTGCTTTACACTACAGTTTTTAAACTGCAACATTAACACCCCTCCTTCAGAGTGCAGGCACTGTACTTCCCATCTCCAGGACTCAAGTCCGGCCTGCCGGTTTCCCTGAACCCCTTCATAAATTTACTTTGCTCACACTCCAACTGCACGTCAAGTTTTGAAAACCATTTGTGTCCATTCACTCCTATCAAATGTGCTCACGCATGCTTGCTGGAAGTCAAAGCCATACGCAAACAAAACCTGCTCTACCCCCTCCCTCCAACCGTTCCAAGGCCGATCCCTACCTCGCCTTCCCTCCACTACAAATTTATACGCTCTCGAAGTTATTCTATTTTGTTCCACCTCTCTACATGTCCGAACCACTTCAACAACCCCTTCCCAGAACTCTGGATAATAGTTTTCGTAATCCGGTACCTCCTCCTAATTTCCAAGCTATGAATTCTCTGCTTTATATTCACACTACACATTTCCCTCAGACATGACATCTCCACTGCTTCCAGCCTTCTCCTTGTTGCAATATTCACCACCCATGCTTTAAACCCATATAAGAATGTTAGTAAAACTATACTCTCACAGTCCCCTCTTTGATTCCACGGACAAAGTTCTTCATCTCCACAGATTCCTAAGTGCACCATTTATCCTTTCCCCTCATCATTTCTATGATTCAACTTATCCTTCATATACCCATCTGCTGATAAGTCCTCACCTATATATCTAATACATTCACCAGCCCAATGCTCTCTCCCGCCAATCTGATATCCAATCTTTCGTCACCTAATCCTTTTGTTATCATCATCACTTTACTCTTTCCTTTCTTCACTATTAATTTTCTTCTTTTTCATACCCTACCAAAAACATCCACCAACCTCTGTAACTTCTCTTCAGATATTTTCCAAAAGCACAGTGTCATCAGCAAAGAGCAACTGTGACAACTCCTACTTTGAGTTAGATTCTTTGTCTTCTAGCCCCACCTCTCTCGCCAGCACCCACGCAGTGAATACTTTTACAACCCCCATCTATAAAATATTGAACAACCATGGTGACATCAAACATCCTAGTCTTAGGCCTACTTTTACTGGGAAATCTCGCTCCTTTCCAACATACTCTAACCTGAGCCTCACTATCCTCGTGAAAACTCTTCACTGCTTTCAGCAACCTACCTCTTATTCCATACACCCGCAGCATCTGCCACACTGCCCCCCTATCCACCCTGTCATATGCCTTTTCTATAAATGCCACTAAAACCTCTTTACTCTTACGTAAATACTGTTCACATATATATTTCTCTGTAAATACTTGGTCTACACACCTTTCCTAAAGCCTCCTTGTTCATCGGCTACCCTACTCTCCATCTTACTCTTAATTCTTTCAATAGTAACTCTACCATACACTTTACCAGGTATATGCAACTGACTTATTCCCTTACAATTTTTGCACTCTCTTTAGTCCCTTTTGCCTTTATACAAAGGAACTATGCACGCTCCCTGCCAATCCCTCGGTACATTACCTTCTTCCAAATATTTATTAAATAATAGGACCAACCACTCCAAAACTATATCTCAACCTGCTTTTAACATTTCTATCTTTATCCCATCAATCCCAGCTGCCTTACCTCCTTTCATTCTACTCACTGCCTGACGAACTTCCCCACAATCACAACTGGCTCTTCCTCACTCCTACGAGATGTTATTCCTCCTTGCCCTATACACGAAATCATAAAATCACAGCTTCCCTATCTTCATCAACATTTAACAATTCCTCAAAATATTTCCTCCATCTTCCCAAAACCTCTAACTTCTCATTAAATAACTCTTCTCTCTTATTTTTAATTGTCAAATCCATTCGTTCCCTAGGATTCCTCAGCTTATTAATCTCACTCCTAAACTTATTATTATTTTCAACAAAATTTGTTGTTAACATCTCACCCACTCTCTCATTTGCTCTCTCTTTACATTGCCTTTTCTAAAATCCCTTACTACTCTCTTTATATCATCATTCCACAAATCGCTCTTAATCCCTTCCACACCCACTTCCTGTGACCACAAAACTACTTCTGAACACTCTAACACTACATTCTTAAACCTACCCCTTACATTTTCGACCCCATTGCCTATACTCTCACTAGCCCATGTATCCTCCAATACTTGTTTATATCTTACCCTAACTGCCTCCTCTTTTAGTTTATAAACCTTCATCTCTCTCATACTTGCTGCTTCTATTTTCTTTGTATCCCATCTAGATTTTACTCTCACTGTAGCTACAACTAAAACAAGTGATCTGATATATCGGTGGCCCGTCTATAAACACGTACATCCTAAAGTCTATCAACAGCCTTTTATCTACCAACACGTAGCCCAACAAACTACTGCCGTTACGCCCTCCATCATGTCTTGTATACTTATCCTCTTTTTCTTAAAATGTGTGTTACATATAAGTAAACCCCTTTCTATACAAAGTTCGATCAATGGGCTACAATTATCATTTGGGTCCCTTACCAAAATTACTCTCTCATTTGGATCAAAATTTCCCAGAATCTCTCTCCCTCCTCTACAGTCCTCTCTTCTCCAGGTGCATACACGCTTATTGTGACCCACTTTTCGCATGCGACCTTTATTTTAATCCACATAATCCTTGAATTTTTACATTTATATTCCCTCTTCTTCCCTAAGTGATTTTTCAACATTATTGCTACCCCTTCCATAGCTCTCTCTCAGATACTCCTATCTTAATCCCATTTATTTCTCCCCACTGAAACTCACCTACCCCCTTCAGCTTTTTATGCTTAGGGCCAGGACATCCAACTTCTTTTCATTCATAACATCAGCAATCATCTTTTTCTTATCATCCGCACTACATCCACGCACATTCAAGCATACCAGTTTTATAAAGTTTTTCTTCACCTTTTTAGTCATGTATACAGGAGAAGGGGTTACTAGCCCATTGCTCCCGGCATTTAAGTGTCTCATACTACACGCATGGCTTACAGAGGGAAGATTCCTTTCCACTTCCCCATGGATAATAGAGGAAATAAAGAGGAACAAGAGCTAGTAAGAAAAAGAAGAAAAACCTAGATGTGTGTGTATATATATATATATATATATATATATGTTCGCATGTGCATGCCTGTGTAGTGTGATCTAAGTGTAAGCAGAAGTAGCAAGATATACCAGTTATCCAGCGAGTTTTGAGACAGAAAAAAGACACCAGTAATCCTGCCATCATGTAAAACTGTTACAGGTTTGTGTTTCACACTCACTTGGCAGGACGGTTGTACCTCCCTGGTACTACAGCTGATTGACATTAATTATCTATCATTAAAGATAAAAATGCTTATAATAATATTAATTACTTAAAGTGTGAGAGGAAAATGTCAATGAAGCATTTAAGTGACATGAAAAATTTAGAAAAAGAGGCCTAAATTATATTAAAAAATATAAAAATACAACTGTTGTGAGGCACAGGATGTTCTGAGCAGTGCATTTCCTCCAGAGTGCATATATCAGAGTTTGCTATAATTCCACGTACAGTCGATAATCTTTAAACCCTGATAATTATTTCCAGCCGACAGCCTTGAGCACTGATTACACTGGTCTGCGTTTGGAATGTTTTTAATTTTGATTTTTACTCATGGTCGCGATCTTACATATTCTTGGGCTGCTGATTATAAATATCTAAGCCATTTTGCTTTATCATGTAAGGATTTTGAATAAAATACAAATTAATGATAAAAAAATGTGAATTTTTAATAAATTGTTAATTAAAATTAGACAAGTAATCATGGAAAACACATTCTGTTAGTTTTAAGAACATATTAATTCCAAATCAACATGAATCAAATCAAATGATTTTATTAAAAAAATATGTTTCTAATGGTTAGCGTACATATTGAATCTAAGGAAGGAGAACCACTTTGATTTTCGCTTGTGTTCTATATCGAGGCCATTACGTTTCAATGACCAGCAGTAATCCACCATCATAGTGGCCCGGTGGCCTGGTGGCTAAAGCTCCCGCTTCACACACGGAGGGCCCGGGTTCGATTCCCGGCGGGTGGAAACATTTCGACACGTTTCCTTACACTTGTTGTCCTGTTCACCTAGCAGCAAATAGGTACCTGGGTGTTAGTCGACTGGTGTGGGTCGCATCCTGGGGGACAAGATTAAGGACCCCAATGGAAATAAGTTAGACAGTCCTCGATGACGCACTGACTTTCTTGGGTTATCCTGGGTGGCTAACCCTCCGGGGTTAAAAATCCGAACGAAATCTTATCTTATCTTATCTTATCTTATGGTGACATTCCATTTGCCCTGGTATCGAGTTTCCATGGTGCAAATATCCTGATGGAACCGCTCTCCTTGTTCCTCACTGTAGTCCCCACAATTGTTGGGAAAATAGTCAAGATATGAGTGCAAAAAGTGTATCTTTACACTCATTCTAGACCCAAGTTGTAGGAAACTTGAAATCAGGTATTGGATCATATTTTCTTATACTGGGTAGCTCCTGCTTCCAAGGAAGTTGTGGACAATCTGCTTGAATGAAAATTAGGCATTCACCTGCTAATGCTTCATAAAAATGTTTGTCCTTCATCAATTCCTGAATTTGGCTGTCTTCACTTATACGAGGAAACTTTGAAAGCAGTTCCATTCTTGTTCAAGGCCTTCACAAAATTTTTCATAAGCCCTAATTTGATATGGAGTGGTGGCAGCATAACTGGAGTCAACTAGTGGCACAGTTTTCACGTTGTGATTTCCGGGTAAGAAGCTGGTTCTTGGTGGCCAGTCTTTTTGTTCATAGTGCTGGCTTTCTGCCCTACTATCCCAAAGAAACAGAAAACAGGGATACATGAAGACCTAGTAGGAAAGCAATAGCTTGTCAATCAAAAATGAGAAAATTCTGATTCTGGTAGTTGATTGGACACTATGGCCAATTGGCACAGATGCAGCTGTGTTGCCATTGTTGATAAATATAGCCTTTAAACTTCTTTTAGAAGAATCAATGAAGAATCTCCTTCCATCTTCTTTGTTTGACATCCCCATGTGTTCAATAACGCCAGAAATATTTGTACAGAAAACTAAAGTTTCCTAAGTTAAAGAACTGAGTGAATTCCGCTTCACGATGACAGTACCAAGCAAATGTTGTTCCAGGAGCTAGAAGCCTGTGTTCCTTCAGTCTAAAGCCAAGTTACTGTGCAGTTTCTTTTGGAATGTTAAGGCCTCTCACAAAGTCAATGAGCTCAACTTGGTTGAAGGGTTTGGGATCGTCATTCATTGGTGGTTGATAGTCTGCTTCCATCTACTTAGAATCACTGGTATCAGACTGTGATGAAATTTGTCATGTCTCAGGTGGCACGGGTACTGGAATATCTTGAGAGTGTTGAACAGACCTTACTGCTGAAGGTGGCACGGGTACAGGAATATCTTGAGAGTGTTGAACAGACCTTACTGCTGAAGGTGGCACGGGTACAGGAATATCTTGAGAGTGTTGAACAGACCTTACTGCTGAAGGTGGCACGGGTACAGGAATATCTTGAGAGTGTTGAACAGACCTTACTGCTGAAGGAATATTTGAGCATATAATTCGATCTTTAGGGAAGGGAGAACGTTTTTGGAGTGATAAATAAACATTGAAAAATTATGGTAAAAAATGTTATTTTACCGAAAAATAGTGCATAATTCTGGCAACATATTGATGTAATCAGATTGTTTCTATCGTATTTCTAATTATGTTTTTCCCTAAATGTAATTTTTATGTTCTTGCTCTCATAAAAAAGACATGATGGCAATTAGTAATTTTTTTCTCTCTCTCCAAAAATTATGATTTTTATGATTGTTTCAATTAAAATACACTACATAGCAACATCTCTGAGGACTCCATTCAAGTGCAGGGACTCATGACAGCTCAGTCGCCTGTTGGGTGTCAACAAGTTTCTGAGGTCTGCAACAAGCTGAGATTTGGTGCGCCGTAATCCTAGAGCTTTACAGAAAACAACATATGAATAACTCACATATAAGTTATTGATAATGCATTCCATTTTTTTGTGAAAAGCATTAATAGGATTGTCATGATTTTTTGCATTCGTTATTGAGTAGTGATGGTTCTACTAACAACCAGAGACGATCTGCGATATTTTTTACTGCTTTGTTTTTATTGATTTTTTTCCCCCTCCAAAAAAAAAAAATAAAAAATTTCAACAACTTTTTATGGAATCTACTGACATTTTTGCTCAAACGGCATAGAGTTAATAATTATCTTGCCTTTAACTTACATCTAATGTTAACTAGAGTATTGTACATCTTCCCAATTTTGTAGAAAAATGAAAGTTTTGTGCCCTATAAAATTTTGCACAATTTTTTTTTGTCTAACTTAAAGCCTGAAACGGATTAATCATATTTACATTATTCCTTATTGGAAAAATTCGTTAGGTACTCTAACAGATCGGCACTCGAAAAACCTTCTGGAACGAATGAAGTTCGAGTACCGAGGTTCCACTGTACTTTACAAGTTCACTGGCTCAGTTTTATGTTCCTAGTACCGACTAATTTCTCTAGATGCATCTCGTCTAGAGGAATCAGTGCCACACCCTGGCTTCTGCAGCTTCAGCTCTTTCCTCCCAATTCTTCTCTGCTTCCATCCTCTTCTTCATTCTCGCTGTATGCCCATCCAGCTTACTTTCCCACTCTTGTCCCATCCTATGATGTATCTCCTCTATTCATTCTTCCTTTCCAGGTCTATTTTCCTCAGAACCCAGGGGTCTACCACTTCCTCTCTGGGGTGTCATGTTGGTACTGTAATTAGCTTTCTTAGTGTGTGGGTGTGTGCTGCGTGTGTTTGTGCTTATATATTTATGTGTCTATGTGTCTTATGTGTTCATGTGTCTTATGTGTTCATGCTTTGTCAAGCCGTAACGGCTTGACAAAGCTATAATCTATAGCATTCATAAGTTCTAGGGCAATAAATGGCAATGAAATTTGATCCAACGAAAGTGAAGGCAGCTAAAATTCCTTGGATAAAGAGCCTTTCCCAGAGTGGACTCACTCTCCTTTTGCTCAGCGTGAAATGTCAACTCATTACTAAAAACTTCTCTTGCGTACAGCACAATGTGAATATCAGTGCAACTAATGCAACATTTTACAGTGGCAACGTTTCACTCTCCAGATTTGTCAAGCCGTTACGACATGACAGATCTCCTGGAGAGCGAAACGTTCACACAATAAAATTTCACATTAGTTGTACCTGTGTCCTTTTAACTGTCATATTGTCGGTAATTGTACCAACATTATTACAATATCAGTACCATTGATAAGACCATCAGTACCAGTCCCTGGAATATTGGGTTGCTTGTTACAAGCATGTTATACGATGTGTCCCAGTCTTTCTGAGTTCTATGTCCGAGTCATAGTTGACTGAATGTCCCATATACTGAATTATATTCCCGTGTATACTGGGTTCTAGGCCACAGATAAACTTGGTTATATGTCCTCAACACATTGGGATATATGTCCCAGGCATGCTGTATTGCAATCTCCAGCATATGACCCTAACATAACAGGGTATAGGTCCTCGGATACTGGGATTGACATCCTTGGTGCACTGGGATGGGTGTCCGCGGCGTACTGAATTAGAAGTCTCCATCATACCAGGTTAAAAGTCGTCTCATATTGGGGTAGAAGTCCTCGCAGTACATGAATACACGTATCCAGCATACTTGGTTTGATGTACTAGGCTTGACATTTTAGAAGTCCCTGGAATGCTTAGAAGTTCCTTATATATTTGATTAGAATATCCCAGCATACTTGGTTAAAACTTATGGGCATATTGGATTAGATGTCCCAAGCATTCTAGGTTAGAGGAGCCTGACATACTGGGATAGAAGTTATCTGCATACTGGGCTTAATGGTTCTTCAAGGATCTTCATAAAGTTCTGCACGGTGGAGGCTTATGAAAGGACGGTGACTCAGTACCAGGAGAGGTGCATCACCGTATCATCTGGACTGGAGGTTCGCCTGTGGGATGCGTCCAAATACTACACCTGGGTGAGGATTCGAAATGTTCCTTTTGAAGCTGATGATGTGGATATCAGAGAGACTTTTCAACGATATGGTGAGGTGCATGCTGTGACTTTGGGTCGATGGATGGATGGAATCTACGAGGGGTTGCCTGCAGGTTCTTACACCATAAAGATAACTTTGAGAAGACCTATTCCCTCGTATGTAGTCCTGGAGGATTTTAGGACACGTGTATGTGACCTATGCGGGGCAACGTAAGACGTGTCGCCCAAGTGGTGCTTTTGACCACTTAGCGGCTGGGTTTGGTAAGACAGCAGTGCCACGATCATTGGAACTGCCAGTAGCCACGGAGTCTCTGGTGGCATCTTTGTCTGAGGCTGTGAGTGCAGCAGGTAAAGGTAATTGGGCGGAAGTGGAGGGCGTGGGGGAGAATTGTGTGACGCTTCGGACGCTCTCCCACAGGCAGACTCCGGGGTTGAGCAGCAGCCTGTGGGGGTGGGGGAGGCCGGTGACCTGCAGGAGTTATCTCAACCCATGCAGGAGATGATTAAGACCTTCCTGGACGGGCCAGCAGAGGAGATCCCCTCTGTAGACGACAAAATTCTGATGGTTGAGGAGGACCTGAATGGGCAGGTTCCAGGGCCTCTGGGGTCAGGGTCAAGCATGTTGCAGTTGCAGCAGGTGGAGGCTGAGGTGCACAGGGAGTGTGGAAATACTGATATGGAGGTTGAGGGTGCTTCTAGAAAGAGAGGTGGAGGCTAGTCGGATGACGAGGTTATTACTCCAGCTCATCGTTCTGGTAAGAAGACGTGGGCGGGAGTGACTAAGAAGGGGCAGGGTAGTACACAGGGAGGGAGGGGGTCCAAGCGGGCAAAAGTGCACGGGAGAAGACAGGAGCAGCGAAAACTGTGATAGACAGGACACAGAGACACAGAGGAAAGCCCCCTTTTCTGCATATTTAAGTGTCTAACTATAAATGTGAATGGACTTGGGGCTGACATTAAAAGTGTATGGTTGGAGGATGTTTTGTGGCGTTTTAACATTGATGTGTGTTTTATTCAAGAACACAGTTTTAAGTGTGGTAGAGAGTTGCAGCTGAAAGGTTTAAAGATGTATGCTGGTAGTTCAGGGAAAGCAAAGGGTGGGGTGGCAGTGGCAGTGAGGGAATCCAGCCCCTTTCAAGTGCTCGTGTGGGAAGAGGGGGGGAGGGGAGTGTGGTGAGGGTGGAGGGGCTATGGGGGGAGATTAGAATGTGTTTTCTGGGGTTATGTATGCTGGCTGATAGTAACAGACGGGTAAAGGTGAATTTTGTAAGGGAGGTTTCGCTTTTCCACTTGCGGGGTTTACCCATGGTTTCTATAGTAGGTGGGGATTGGAATTGTGTAATCAGAAATAAGGATGTGGA
Source organism: Cherax quadricarinatus (assembly GCF_038502225.1). Classification (NCBI taxonomy): domain Eukaryota; kingdom Metazoa; phylum Arthropoda; class Malacostraca; order Decapoda; family Parastacidae; genus Cherax; species Cherax quadricarinatus. Next base: position 40,868 of record NW_027195777.1, read on the forward strand.
GCCGAGAGGGGCAGGGTGTGTGCTTGGAGTGTTGAAGGATTTGTTGAGGGATGCAGGGATTTATGACAGAGTCAGGGGAGATGGGTGGAGAGTGGAGCACACGTTTATGCGGAAGGGTTATGCTGCCAGGTTGGACAGTATATATATAACTCGCGAGATTACAGTAGAACGTGTAATGACGGTAGATTTGGGTTTTTTGGACCATTGTGCCGTTTTGGCAAAGGTGGCATGGGACGGTATGGTTCATCGGTATGTGAGTTATTGGAAAATGAATGTGAGGTTACGTCAGGGGAAGGGGGAGGAGTCGTCTTTCAGGGAATGGTGGAGGCAACTCTGGGAGGCATACAACAAAGAGGAGGATGTATTGGAATGGTGGGAGAAGCTTGCTAAACTGCAAATTAAGGAGTTTTATCAGCAAAGAGGATGGGATGAGGCGAGGTGGAGGTTTGGTTTACAGAAATATTTTGAGGGGCAGCTCAATGATGGTTATGAAGGGGGCAGGGGTGCTAGGCATGGGGAAATGGAGGTTTTAAGGGAAAGATTGAGGGATATTCAAAAATCTCGTTTTGATGTGATACATGTGAGGGAAGGATTAGAGGAGGTACTATGGGGTGATAAACCGTCAGGATGTTTTGAGGAGATTTAGGGATAGGCAGCAGATGACCACGATTATGGGATTAGAGGTGTGTAAAGGGGTGGGGGGCTATAAGGTGGGGCAGGTACTTAGTACCACTGATGGAATGAGTAATTATGCTAATTATTGGTATAGGGAGAATTTTAAGCAAGGGGAGGGTGGGGAGGGAGGGAGAGATTATAGGGGAAGGAATGCGGGGTATTTTAGGGGAGGAGGAGAGAGCGGTGATGGATGGTAGGATTAGCGAGGAGGAGGTGTGGGAGGCGGTAATGAGCTTGAGTAGGGGAAAAGTGCCGGGGATTGATGGAATTCCTAACGATTTCTATATGGCCCATTGGGATTGTATGAAGGAATGTCTGGTCTTGTTGTTTAACTCTATGAAGGAAGGGGGAGTGTTGGGGAATCGCAGGGCATGGGGGTAGTTGTATTGGTTTATAAAGGAGGGGGGGAAGACCCTGGGTGCTTATAGGGCGATCTCCCTCATGTGCACTGATTATAAAGTTTTTGCGAAGGTTTTAGGAAATCGCATGAAGAAGGTGCTTGACCATGTTCTACATAGAGGACAGTATGGGATTCCAGGTTGAAGTATGCGTGAGGGGCATTGGAGAATTAGGGATTTCATGGAGGGTAGACAATGGGGGGATCTTGGGGATTGATTGGAAGCAGGCTTATGGCTGTGTAGACAGAAGTATGTTCTTGAGTATTTTACAAAAACAGGGTTTTGGGGATGAGATTGTGCGGTGGGTGACTACTTTGTATATGCCGGCGAGGGTCAGAGTACAGGTTAATGGGAAGTTAGGGCTGCCGGTGCAGTTGGGGAAGGGTTTGCAGCAGGGTTGTCTCTTGTCTCAAATCCTCTTTGCATGCATACAGGACCCATTTTATAGGCTTATAGAGAAAGGAGTGTGGGAATGAAGAGAGGAGGGTCATGGCAGATGTGGAAATGTGGGGTATGTGCATGACACCACAGTTTTGGTGGGAGGGGAAATAGGATTGGGGAATGTGTGACGTGTAAAGAGATTTTTGGTGGGGTGACAGGGATGAGGGTTAATGGAGCAAAGTCTAAGTTATTGGAAGTAGGTACATGGGTGGGGGGGATTGGGGGAGCCGTATGGGTGGAACGTAGTGGGGTTGTGTACATGGCGGATGCTGGGGAGGCGCAGAGAATAAATTCAAAGGACGTTGTGAGTAGAGCAATGGGTAGGATGCGAGGTTGGAGGGCTGGGGATGTAACATTGCAGCAGAGGGTGGCGGTAGCAAACACACTTTTGTATAGTAAAGTGTGGGGAGTGGCAGAAGTACATTCCCTAAGGTCGTGTGATATTCAGGAACTGGAGATGGGGGTTTTGAGGTATGTGTTTGGTTATGGGAGGCCATGGCTATGGAAGGAGGTGATAATGACGGGCGTGCGGCAGGGTGGGCTGGGTCTCATACCTTTGGACACACGCGTGAAGGCAGTGTATGTGAAGTAGCAGTACCTGAGGACGGGAGGGGAGAAGGGTATAAGGGTGGGAAAGGTCATGGAGGATGTGAGGAAATGGTGGAAGGGGAAGGTGTTATTGGTGTGTGAAAATATGGTGCATAATTTGTTGACAATACGGGATGCAAGAAAAGTAAGGGTAAGTAGGCTTGCAAGGACAGGTAGGCAGGATGAGGTGATACAGGGAGTAGCTACATACCCTATGTATGATTGGAGGGGCATTTTGGAAGACTTTCGGAAGATTAGACTAAAACCGAGGGTTCTTGAAGTGGTATATAGTTTTTTATGGGAATTCTAGCTACAAGGTCAGTGCTATACAGAATGGGTTATGTAGGGGCAGGCACTTGTTTGCATTGTGGGGAGGAGGAGACGGCTTTTCATGCTGTATATTTTTGTGAAAACTTGGGGGTTGTAAGGACATGGTTAGCGAGGGTCCTGGGTATAGTGGCAGGGGGGGGGAGAAACATTTCGACTTTGAGGGCTTTGCATTTTGATGTGGGATGGGTTTCGGAGGGCAGTGATGTATGTGGTAGCAGATTTTTTGTATGTGTCTTGGGGCATGCGGGAGGTGGGGGGTGATTGTAGGGTGCGGGCGCTTGCGGTGAGTGTGTATCGTAAGGTTTGCAGGAATAGGCTACTATATGGGAGGGTGTGGGTAAATAGTTTTCCTTTGGGTTATCGTAATCTGACGGTAGGTGTAATGTTAGGGTTGGGTGTAGGTTAGAGCTGGAATGGGTTGTTTTCCCTAAACTGTCACTTTTGTATTGTTTTGAGGCCCGTGGAGAATGAAATGTGGAAAGAGTGTGTGGTAGTGGAGTATGTGCAGTCTTTAAGCATGCGGGGGGCATAGTGGGGGGATGAACTGGAGACATACGGTTAAGAGACTGGGGTTTTGACTTAAGACTTTAGGTACGGGTGTGAGTATGAATAGGGAGAGTGAGGTTTGTGTAGTGTCAGGGGATGGCAGTACAGCTCGGCATATATACATATATGTCCTACTATGTGTGTTGAATGCGGTCTTAGGAGTTACTATAATTTGACTACAGGAAATCCTTTATAATAAATTTTTGTTTTTGTTTTTGGGGAATCCCGATGTTAGAAATCAAACTGTTACATGTTTTTATAATGTACTTACTGATTAATTGCATTGTAGTTTGTTTTGTAAGTCATGAGGCAGTTATAGCCTTTACCATTTTAAGGTTTAAAAACAGATGTACCATTGTTGGTTTTCATGCTTAATATTCTTACGTGTTGTAGTTCCATATTGTTGGATAGCATTATATATGTGTTAGGGTTAACGTAATTTATTGTGCACTCTTGTGGTTCTCATTTTATGTTGTACTTCTGAGATAGAGTGGGGGGGTCTGCCTGGGGTCATGGTAATAAACGTCAGGTTTTACTTTTGTTTTAGTTTGTACGGAAATATGTATCAATACTCTCCTCAGGTTGGTTATTGTTTGTGTTTTCAATGGTAACCTTTTGTTACATGATGTATAATTCAAAATATGTATTATTATTTTATTATCACACTGGCCGATTCCCACCAAGGCAGGGTGGCCCGAAAAAGAAAAACTTTCACCATCATTCACTCCATCACTGTCTTGCCAGAAGGGTGCTTTACACTATAGTTTTTAAACTGCAACATTAACACCCCTCCTTCAGAGTGCAGGCACTGTACTTCCCATCTCCAGGACTCAAGTCCGGCCTGCCGGTTTCCCTGAATCCCTTCATAAATGTTACTTTGCTCACATTCCAACAGCACGTCAAGTATTAAAAACCATTCGTCTCCATTCACTCCTATCAAACACGCTCACGCATGCCTGCTGGAAGTCCAAGCCCCTCGCACACAAAACCTCCTTTACCCCCTCCCTCCAACCTTTCCTAGGCCGATCCCTACCCCGCCTTCCTTCCACTACAGACTGATACACTCTTGAAGTCATTCTGTTTCGCTCCATTCTCTCTACATGTCCGAACCACCTCAACAACCCTTCCTCAGCCCTCTGGACAACAGTTTTGGTAATCCCGCACCTCCTCCTAATTTCCAAACTACGAATTCTCTGCATTATATTCACACCACACATTGCCCTCAGTCATGACATCTCCACTGTCTCCAGCCTTCTCCTTGCTGCAACATTTATCACCCATGTTTCACACCCATATAAGAGCGTTGGTAAAACTATACTCTCATACATTCCCCTCTTTGCCTCCAAGGACAAAGTTCTTTGTCTCCACAGACTCCTAAGTGCACCACTCACCCTTTTCCCCTCATCAATTCTATGATTCATCTCATCCTTCATAGACCCATCTGCTGACACGTCCACTCCCAAATATCTGAATACATTCACCTCCTCCATACTCTCTCCCTCCAATCTGATATCCAATCTTTCATCACCTAATCTTTTTGTTATCCTCATAACCTTACTCTTTCCTGTATTCGCTTTTAATTTTCTTCTTTTGCACACCCTACCAAATTCATCCACCAATCTCAGCAACTTCTCTTCAGAACCTCCCAAGAGCACAGTGTCATCAGCAAAGAGCAACTGTGACAACTCCCTCTTTATGTGTGATTCTTTATCTTTTAACTCCACGCCTCTTGTCAAGACCCTCGCATTTACTTCTCTTACAACCCCATCTATAAATATATTAAACAACCACGGTGACATCACACATCCTTGTCTAAGGCCTACTTTTACTGGGAAATAATTTCCCTCTTTCCTACATACTCTAACTTGAGCCTCACTATCCTCGTAAAAACTCTTCACTGCTTTCAGTAACCTACCTCCTACACCATACACCTGCAACATCTGCCACATTGCCCCCCTATCCACCCTGTCATATGCCTTTTCCAAATCCATAAATGCCACAAAGACCTCTTTAACCTTATCTAAATACTGTTCACTTATATGTTTCACTGTAAACACCTGGTCCACACACCCTCTACCTTTCCTAAAGCCTCCTTGTTCATCTGCTATCCTATTCTCCGTCTTACGCTTAATTCTTTCAATAATAACTCTACCATACACTTTACCAGGTATTCTCAACAAACTTATCCCCCTATAATTTTTGCACTCTCTTTTGTCCCCTTTGCCTTTATACAAAGGAACTATGCATGCTCTTTGCCAATCCCTAGGTACCTTACCCTCTTCCATACATTTATTAAATAATTGCACCAACCACTCCAAAACTATATCCCCACCTGCTTTTAACATTTCTGTCTTTATCCCATCAATCCCGGCTGCCTTACCCCCTTTCATTTTACCTACTGCCTCACGAACTTCCCCCACACTCACAACTGGCTCTTCCTCACTCCTACAAGATGTTATTCCTCCTTGCCCTATACACGAAATCACAGCTTCCCTATCTTCATCAACATTTAACAATTCCTCAAAATATTCCCTCCATCTTCCCAATACCTCTAACTCTCCATTTAATAACTCTACTCTCCTATTTTTAACTGACAAATCCATTTGTTCTCTAGGCTTTCTTAACTTGTTAATCTCACTCCAAAACTTTTTCTTATTTTCAACAAAATTTGTTGATAACATCTCACCCACATTGGCATTGGAAAGTTTATTACATCTGTTGCTGGATAGGGCCTGTAATTTTTTGGCTTGGTGTTATGTACTTTTTAAATAAAATATAAAAAATGTTGTCATAAATGTTACTAAGAGTAACTAGTTCTGGAGGTCTTATAGTATGTGCACCGATTTGTAGGTTTTGTTGGATGGTTTCTGTGAGGGGGGACCTTTTTATTTGCTGGGCAAATAAGTATGGTTTAGTAAGGTACCTGTTGGGGGAGGGGTGGAGCATAGGGTTTAATGGTATGTGAAGGTTTTTTACCTTTTGACTGTATAACACTTCGCATATGGTGGAAGTGTGCTGGAGTAAATTAATTGGATTGTTGGGGGTATTTAGGGTATGAAGCATTTAATGCATTGTGTATAGGTGTATGGTAATTAAATTTGTTTATGGTGATTGGTTTTGTTGATGTATATTGACATCCATGTATAATGTGTACTGTATTTTAAATAAAATACAGAAAAAAAACTCACACCCACACACCTCTGAACGGGAGGCTAGCCCGTTGCTTCCCATCTGGAGTTTATCTGGAGAGAGTTCCGGGGGTCAACGCCCCCGCGGCCCGGTCTGTGACCAGGCCTCCTTAGGTCAGTGTCCCAGGATGCGACCCACACCAGTCGACTAACACCCAGGTACTCATTTTACTGATGGGGAACATAGACAACAGGTGGAAGGAAACATGCCCAATGTTTCTACTCTGGCTGGGAATCGAACCCAGGCCCTCACCGTGTGAAGCGAGAGCGTTAACCACCAGGCCACCAGAGCCACCCATTGACCTACAAATTCCATAAATCACACAGCAGAAAATTCCTATAACCACTCCAAATTCAGTGTTCCACCTCCTACCATATACTTCCCGATAGCGGTACTTAGATCTGTAAAATGTCGCTGCCAGCACCTTTATCCTTTCACACGCTCCTACATCTCTCATTGTCCAGATATGCCAGTGTGTTTTCAACCTACGCTCCCACCCCATCAATATCTGAACTTAACACTCGCAATACCTGCAACCCACCCACTTCCATAAATCGAATTACCCTTCCAAACCATTCCTTGACCCTCCCTATGCATTCACAAAAATATACAACATGAAAAATGATTTCTACTTCGCTAAACGCTTGACACTCCCCTCCTTCCCTGAGCTTTTGATTAAATAAGACGATCCCAGACGGCAGAATCCCGTGCAAAAAGCATTACATCACCTCTCGTACACCCGGACTAATGCGCAACTTCCGGAGACGTTCCCATATGTCGCGCCAGGCATACAATGGGTATGCTCCTTCCACAGCAGCCACCTCCAGCCCCTCCCCCCCACTCTCTCGATTATGCGCAGCTTGATTTGAGCTGTATCCCTCGCCACCATCAAAAATCTCAACATCGCCTTCCCTACTCGAAAAATCCTTCCCCCCCCTTATTCCCACCCTCCCACAGAAGACTCCATTTCACATAAATATTCATAATCCTTCTTTCCAGAGGTATGAGCCCCAGCCCTCCTTGGCCAATCGGCAAAGTAATTACCCCTCTGCTTAACCACTCACAGCCAGATCCCCAAATGAACCGATAAACCCTATGCAACAATTTCGTGACCTCTAGGCGCATTAACGGATACATGACCACCCCATGCCATAATTTGCTATATAATAGTACGTTTGTCACAATTACTCTTTGGTGCAACGTGAGATTCGCAGACCTCAGTACTTCTAATCTTTTCAACACACTATCCACGGCCCTCACCGAGTTCACCTCACGTGCCACCAACGGATCACAAACATACACAGTCCCACATATCTTAAGCTGGTCCACCATGCTCCACCTACCCCTCATGACCCCCCCTCATTTGGTCCCAATTTCCCACTGCCATGAACTTAGTCTTCATGGCATTAATTATCATCCCTGTCGCCTCTCCAAACACGTCCACGATTCCTCCCACCTGCTGCAAGTCTACACCACCTCCTACCAAGACCGATGTATCATCTACGTAACCCACAATACCACGCCACCCATCGCTCTCATAACCCTCCAAACCCCCCAATACTCTAGCCCGCACCGCCCTATAAAAAGGATCTTGAAAATACGCAAACAGTAATTGTGAAAGGGGATAACCTTGCCTCAAACCCCGACCCATCTGAACTGGCACACCTAACTTACCATTGACCTGCACACGCATAGTCACCCCTGTGTGTAAAGTCTGTGCCCAAGAGATATTTTCATTCCCAAAACCCTGCCAATGCATGAACTGCCACAAAGCTCCTCTTTCTACACTATCATATGCAGTAGCCCAATCCAAAGCTAAAATCCCTTCCCCCCTACCCGACACCTGTCGCCTTTCTATGAAACCTACAATCATCCCGTGGCCTTCAAACATGGACCTGCCTGCTATCCCGTATTGTCCCCTATCTATAACTTTTTCCATCACCTTTTTCAGTCTGTTCCCCAGTATCCTCGCGAACAACTTGTAATCACCGCACATAAGTGAAATGGCCCTATAATCTGGAACTGTTGATTGATCCCCTTTTGGCACCAATACCACCACTGCCGTCCCTTGCAATTCGCCCATAACCCCGTTAGTCTTTAAGATGTTAAACAACCATACCAAAAACGCTCTCATCACACCCCAGTTTGTTATGTAGAAATCACTCGGTAGCCCATCAATGCCAGGTGCTTTACCTAAGCTCGCCCCAGCCAGAGTCTGCCATATTTAGCGCTCCAAAATAGGCCCTTACAATGCATCTCTGTCTTGCATACTAAGCCCACACTGCATGTTATTACCGATTTCCCGTAATGCTATATTACTTATCCCAATGCTTGACATATAGGTCTTAAACCACGCATCTATATACTCACTCATGCCCTCCATCGTCACCAGCACTTGGCCCTTGTGATAGCCTTCTCTCCCTGCATGCACTGTTAACCCCATCATTTCTGTAGCTGCTCTCCACTGCCTCTGTTCCCTCAACACACATGCTGAAGGCCGATCCCCGTAGAGAACCTCCTCCAAACCTCCCACCACCCATGCACCATCAAAACGATCATTATGCAAGGCCTTTATACGTTTCTTTAAATCCTCAATTTCCTCTACAGGGTATCGTGCACCATCACCCACATAACAATCACGTAACTGTCCTTCCAAATGACCCTGAAGCCCATACAACATTTGATTATTTTCCCGCCTTCACCGAATATAAAAATCCCGGATATGTGTTTTAGCCACCATATCCCACCACCGAACCAAGTCACCATTCCCAGGTGCCTCCGCCCACAAACCCTCCCACAAAGTCACAAAAGATTGGCTGCTCTCATCCCATTTCAACAATTTAACACTCAATTTCCAATAACTACGACTCCTCCTAGGTAATCCCTCCCACCCTACATCCACGAGAACCCCTCTATGATCGGAAAACACCACATCCACGATATGCACGCTCTTAACTGCGACGGTACGCAGCACATACACTCTATCAAGTCGCACCGCATACCCATGACGTACAAAAGTATGCTCAACCTCACCCTCCCACCACGTCCATTAATCCCGCCCCAGTCAATAAGTCCCCCAAAACCCCAGAAAAGTGTCCACTTCCCCTGGGTTCAACATCCCTATGCCGGATCACACAATTCCAATCCCCTCCTATGAGCGCCACTTCCGGGACTGACCGCAAATAGTAAATTAATACCTCCTTCACAAAGGTAGTTTTTACACGCCCATCATTCTCTGCCAGTCCATACACGCACACAAAGGCTGCCTTCACCCTACCCCATAGACCTTCCACCCTTATTACCCTTCCCTCCCCACCCTCGCAATGCCTCACAACAAACGAGCTATTCTCCCTGATCATGATGGCCACGCCACCTGTCAACCGTATAGCATTCTCCACATACACATCATACCCATCTATCCGCAACTCACTTCCTAATTTATGATTGTGTTCCTTTACGAACACAACGTCAACATTATTATGTGCCAATAATTCTCGGAACCATACACGCTTTCGCACACTCCTCAAACCATTAATATTTATTGTCAGGCACTTAAATAGGTCAGTGGGGGTTTTCCTCTCGATACTGAATGTTTCTCACCGAATCGTTTGTTCCCACCTTTTTCAACCCCCCCTCTTTTGAAGCACTCTTGACCAACCCCTGAGCTTTAGGTCCACAGGGCCCTCTCTTTGCCACATCCGCCCAGGTTTTTTTCCCTGATCGCTGGGCTGGCGTCAGCACATCCTCCGAGTCTGAAAGCGCTTTCGCGTTACACTTTCCACCTGCATGTCTTAATCCACAGAGCAGTCCTGGTGGATTTCCACCTCCACCGTATGTTTCAGCAAGGTGTCAGGGACGCCCACGACCAGCTGCTCTTCGTGTCCAGCGTCCACCTTCACAGCAGGTCCCAGGTTTAGGGGTGGGTCCATAGCAGGACTCGTGCTCCTCTCTGTAAATAATTCATCCAGCATGGAGGCAATGGATTCCTCAACGTCGTTGTTATACACATCTTGCAGAGCCGGGCCTTCTACTGGTTCTGCCTCCAAAGAAGGCGACACTTCCGGGAGTGTGGCACACGCTGTCTCCGTAGACCTCTCAACCTCTTTGCTCCAAGACAATCCTGATGGTATCACCGGCACACTAGGCACATTTTGCCCTGCAGCTTCCCTTTCAACGTCCGTGCTTTGTTGCCCAACCTTGGCACCTCATCGTCGTTCACACTGTACCGCCATATGATCATATGTGCCGCACAACCTGCAAGTGCGGCGTTGCCCTGCATATGACACCATTACCTGAGTTCTGAAGTCTTGCAAGATCACGTAAGAAGGGATTGGGTGTTGTAATGTCATCTTTACAAAAAACGTACCTTCTGGTATCCCTGCATATGGGCCGTCAGACCATCTCCCTGCTGTAGCCATGTGTATGGTGCCATAATTACCCAGAGCAGCTCTAATGTCAGACACATCAGCCTCAAAGGGCACATTTCTGACCTTTACCCATATGTAATAGTGGAAGACGTCATGTAGCTTCACTGATACTGCGGGGTTAACCACTAGATTAACCTCCTGGAACTTGTCGACCACCTCCTCGTAAATATGAGCCGAGCAGAACTTCACAAAGATCCTTGATACGCCATTCATTGCAACACCGCACAAGTCCTCGTTGGCAATACCATAGGTATCACGAATTATCGCAGGCAATAGTAGCGCCGTCGACGGTCCAAGCACGGCCCCACGGGTCAATTCAATACACACAGTATTGACGCGGCGTCTAGCCACCATGTTGTGAAAATGAAACTGCCACCGGCCAACTATAGGGGGCAGCAGTAGCACACGTCCTCTCAACTCAAAGGCTGAGAGACGTAAGGTGTTTAATTACGGGGGATATGATCGAGGTGTATAAATGGAAAACAGCAATAAATAAAGGGGATGTAAATAGCATGCTGAAAATTTTCAGCCAAGATAGGACTCGCAGCAATGGTTTCAAGTTGGAAAAATTTCGATTCAGGAAGGATATAGGAAAGCACTGGTTTGGTAATAGAGTTGTGGATGAGTGGAACAAACTCCCGAGTACAGTTATTCAGGCTAAAACGTTGTGTAGTTTTAAAAATAGGTTAGATAAATACATGAGTGGGTGTGGGTGGGTGTGAGTTGGACCTGACTAGCTTGTGCTGCTGGGTCTGGTGCCGTGCTCCTTCCTTGAGTGGAAGTGACCAGACTGGGTGGGTCATTGGGCTAATCCGGGGGGGGCGGACATGAACCTGCTCCGCATGGGGCAGTAGGCCTGTTGCAGTGTTCCTTCTTTCTTATGTTCTTATGTTCTTATTACCCAAGACCTTTCTCATCAGTCTCACGTAGGTAGCACAGGCAGTTACCAAACCGAAGGGCATAGTTCAATACTGCATCAGTCCTTGGTGTGTAGGAAAAGCGGTGTACTGCTTAGAAGAAGGATCTAACATTACTTGATGATATGCCTGCGCAATATCAATCTCTGAAAAGAAGGAAGCGTCATAAAATTTGTGTAGATCGCTGTCTATTAAGGGCATAGGCTCAGCATCCCACCGAGTTACGGCATTAAGTCCTCTGAAGTCAATAGCAAGTCTGTACGAATTGTCTTCCTTCTTAATCATGACTACTGGTGAGCAATATTCAGATACTGAAGGTTCAACGGTCTTTAGTTTTAATAATTTGTCTACCTCTCGGTCAAATGCATCCCTAAGGTGTACTGGAACTGGGTATAATTTCCGTTTGATAGGATTGTCCGTGACTAAGTCAATCTTATAGACTACCGTGGAGGTGACACCTGGAGTATCCGTAAAAAACATCTGAGAATTTACCCACAAGTTGAAGTAGTTCATGTTTCTTATGGTCATCCAAAGACTTATTGATATTACTGTCTGTCGCACCAGAATGTTCAAGAGTCACCAAGTCATGTAGTTCTCCGTCATAGTCTATGTTACAAGTGTCAATTACGCACACCTTACACTCCTCAGTTGTCTTATCAAGTTTGTGAGGAAAAAAAAAATAAAAGTCATTCAGGTAATTAACCGAATTTCTTCGGTAATATTACTTAAGAATGTTGATATGATAAAGCTTAGGTTTCCCCTTGACTTCTATGAGGTAATCAACCTTCCCACAAATTTTCAATACCTTATACGGACCTTTCCATGCTACTAATAATTTATTTGGCAAACAAAGCACAGGGTAGGTAACGATGCCACTCCTTAGGTTTAAGGGAGCAAAGTTTCCTTAAAATAGACTTGAGAATTGAATGCTGGCGCTCAATCCTCCCATTACAGCTGGGATGATAGGGTGTGGTGAAGAGAGGCTTCACTCCCAGAAGTTGGTATAGATGTTGCATTAAGTCAGATGTGAATTGTGTCCCACGGTCAGACAAAATCTCTCTAGGGATGCCAACTCTGGAGAAGATGGACAAAAGGGCTTCAGCCATTTCTGTAGTAGTTACGGACTTTTAGGGTACAGCTTCAGGGAAACTCGAAGCATAATCAACTAATGTTATCCCAGCTGTAATGGGAGGATTGAGTGCAAGCTTTCAATTCTCAAGTCCATTTTAAGAAAACTTTGCTCTCTTAAACCTAAGGAGTGGCATCGTTACCTACCCTGTGCTTTGTTTGCCATGAGGGAAGTTCCCAGTGACTCTTTGGGGTTTTCACCTTTTGAACTTCTTTATGGTAGACAGGCCAGAGGCCCATTGTCCATCCTTCATGACTTATGGACTAATGAGGAGGTGAATGCTGAGGTTCAGTCTTCTTATCAGTTTCTCCTTGATCTTAGATCCAAACTTAAGGAGACCTCACTGAGACAATAACAGATGCAATCTTCCCACCAGGATATCAGATCCTGAGGAAAGATAGAAGGAGCAGAGGGGAGGAGGATTGCACTGCTCGTAAAAAAACCGATGGAAATTTGAGGAAATGGGAGACATGGATGAGATTGGAGAAAGAGAATACATAGTAGGTACACTTCTGTCTGGGGAGCACAAGGTAATCATTGCAGTGATGTATAATCCACCACAGAACTGCAGGAAGCCAAGAGAGAAATATGAAGAGTGAAACAGAGCAATGGTGGACACACTGGCTGAGGTGGCAAGAAGAACTCACTTGAGCAGAGCAAAGTTACTGGTTATGGGCGATTTCAACCAACAGGGAATAAAACATCAGGTGTTGGATAACATATAAACATCGGAGGAGCAGGATGTGAAGAAGCTGCTAAGTGACCTTGATACCTCAAAGGCGATGGGACCGGACAATATCTTCCCTTGGATCCTTGGAGAAGGAGCAGAGACGCTGTGCATGGCACTAACCACAAACTTCAATACATCCGTTGAAACTGAGCAACTACCTGAGGTATGGAAGAGGGCAATTGTAACCCCCATTTTTAAGAAAGGAAACAGAAACGATGCACTAAACTACAGACCAGTGTCTCTGACGTGTATAGTATGCAGTCATGGAGAAGATTATCAGAAGGAGAGTGGTGGAGCACCTGGAACGGAATAAGATTATAAACGACAGCCAGCACGGATTCATGGATGGAAAATCCTGAGTCACAAACCTGGAGTTCTATGACAAGGTAACAGAAGTAAGACACGAGAGAGAAGGGTGGGTTGATTGCATTTTCCTGGAATGCAGGAAGGCCTTCGACGCAGTTCCTCACAGGAGATTAGTGCAGAAGCTGGAGGACCAGGCACGTATAACTGGAAGGCCACTGCAATTGATCAGAGAATACCAGACAGGGAGGCAACAACGAATCATGTTACGTGATGAGGTGTCACAGTGGGCGCCTGTGACGAGCGGGGTCCCACAGGGGCCAGTCCTAGGCCCAGTGCTGTTTTTGATATATGTGAATGACATGATGGAAGGGATAGACTCTGAAGTGTCCCTATTCGCAGATGATTTGAAGTTAATGAGAAGAGTTAAATAAGATGATGATCAGGCAGGACTACAAAGAGACCTGGACAGGCTACAAGCCTGCTCCAGCAACTGGCTTCTCGAATTCAACCCTGCCAAATGCAAAGTCATGAAGATTGGGGAAGGGCAAAGAAGACCGTAGACAGAGTATAGGCTAGGTGGACAAAGACTGCAAGCCTCACTCAAGGAGAAAGATCTTGGGGTGACCATAACACTGAGCACGTCTCGGGAGGCACACATTACCCAGATAACTGCTGCAGCATACGGGCACCTAGCAAACCTGAGAATAGTGTTCCAATACCTTAGTAAGGAATCGTTCAAGACACTGTACAATGTGTACGTTATGCCCATACTGGAATATGCAGCACCAGTTTGGGACCCACACCTGGTCAAGCACCTCAAGAAATTAGAGAAAGTACTAAGGTTTCCAACAAGCCTAGTTCCGTAGCTTAGGGATATGTCCTATGAAGAAAGGTTGAGGGAAATCCGACTGACGACACTGGAGGACAGGAGGGTCAGAGGAGATATGATAACGGCATACAAAATACTGCGTGGAATAGATAAGGTGGAGAGACAGGATGTTTCAGAGAAGGGAAACAGACACAAGGGGTCGCAAATAGGAGCTGAAAACTCAGACGAATCACAGGGATAGCATGTGGAGTTCCCCCAAGTACTATTCTTGGTCCCTTATTATTCTTGTGTTATGTCAATGACATGCCTATCAGTGTCAAGTGCAAACTCCTACTGTATGCAGATGACAGTGCTCTGTTAGTGTCAGGTAAAGACCCACAAGATATTGCTAATGTTTTAACACTGGAACTGGAGTCCTGCAGCAAATGGTTAGTAGACAACAAACTATCATTACACCTCGGGAAAACTGAAGCCATTCTCTTTGGCACGAAACATAAACTGAGAAGGGTAATGTCCAGTGTAATGGGGAGCCCATCACTTTGGTTTCATCAGTAAAATATCTGGGAATCCCCTTTGACCCATGCATGTCAGGAGAATTGATAGGGAACAGTGTAGTAAAGAAAGCGAATGCCAGACTGAAGTTCCTGTATAGACAAGCACAGTGTCTACCTACTGAGGCTCGCAGGACCCTATGTCTAGCCATTATACAATGCCATATGGATTACGCTTGCTCTTCATGGTACTCTGCCTTGACAAAAAAACTGAAAGATAGACTGCAAATCACCCAGAACAAAATCGTAAGATTCATCCTGGGGCTGGGACCAAGAGAACATGTAGGCCAGGATGAATTACAGCAGTTGGATATGCTGAATGTTGAAGACAGAGTAAAACAACTGAAGCTAAATCATGTTTATAAAATTGCTCACAAACAATGTCCAGAATATCTTGCTGTCAATTTTGTCAAGGTTGGGAACCAAAGCAATTATAGTACTAGGGGGAGAGAACACAACTTTGTAGTACCCACAGTCAGTGGCCAGGCTTCAAACACCTTTTATTGTACAGCAATAAAGGAATGGAACAGACTGCCCGCACATGTCAAAGCCAGTCATAGCATGAACCAGTTCAAGAAGAGTGCCAAAAGGTGTCTGATGAATGTAGCTACAGAAAGGGAGGGGAATAATTTTCTATTTTTTATCTAACATACGTGTAAATTTTACCTTATTCCTAGTAATGACCCTCGTATTGTAGATAGTCTTAATGACCCTCGTATTGTAGATAGTCTTATTGACCCTCGTGTAGTAGATAGTCTTAATGACCCTCGTGTAGTAGATAGTCTTAATGACCCTCGTGTAGTAGATAGTCTTAATGACCCTCGTGTAGTAGATAGTCTTAATGACCCTCGTGTAGTAGATAGTCTTTTTAGTATGATAATAAGATGTTATCTTCATTATAGAATAATAAGAAAATATTATAACCTTTATATTATAATAATAAAGTAAAAGGACCCCAATGGAAATAAGTCACTCTGTCTGACTTTTTTGGGTTATCCTAGGTTCTCTACACATATGCTGCTATGTATGATAATTCTATGTAACTGTATTTGTGTATACCTGAATAAACTTACTTACTTACTTACATTCTTCAGTCATAAAGTCCTCAGGAAGTGGAACAGCCTAACAAGTGATATAGTGGAGGTAGAAACCATACACAGCTTTAAGACGAGGTATGAGAAAGCTCACGGAGCAAGTGAGGACCTAGTAGCGATCAGTGAAGAGGCGGGGCCAGGAGCTGAGTCTCGACCCTTGCAACCACAATTAGGTGAGTACAATTAGGTGAGTACACACACACACACACACACACACACACACACACATGCACACACTTAAACACATACAAAAAAAAAAAACAGAGAACACACTTGCACAAAGACACACTCCCACAACCACTAACACATATACACACATACGCACAACTACAAAACCGCCCCCCCCCCCAAAAAAAAAAAAAAAAAGATAATGGTGGCTCAGACTGGAGGTCGACGACTCAAAGGATCAGAGAAGAATGGATCTTGTAGGGAAGAATGGATGGAAGAGCAATGTAAAAGGATGGAACAAGAGTGGGAGAGCAAATTAGGTGAACTTGCTGCACACATGAAGGAAAGAATGGAGGCAGACCTCTCTGTGAAATTGGAAAAGAGGGTGGAGGAGGAGAAGAAATGGGAGTCGAAAGTCGAAGCCACAGAAGCCAGGATAAGAGCCCTAGAGTACGAGGTAAGTAGGACTAATGTGAGTTACAGGGCTAATGCCCAGCAGAGATATAGCATCGGAAGCTGGTACACTCCTACTGAACCAGGAGTCAAACGAATAGGAAGAAGACGAAACATATGCTTAGGCCGAGGAATGAAGGGGAGAGCAGTTGGAAGCAGGGGTAGCAGTGGGGGAGACGGGAGAAGGTGAAAAAGGGGATTGGTCACAGGCAGAGGCATGGCCATGCCACCAAGAGCTACATGAAAAAGTAAGGGAGACAATGGTCTTGTACAAATTGGACACAGAGACAAAGAGGGAAAGACAATGGGAGGAGAGGGGGAAGTCAGTGTTCAGTGTTTATTCATGGGCTTCAGGAGAGTGAGTGGATGACACACAATGAAAGACAGCAGGAAGAAAAACAGGAGATTGAAAACATTATCAATGCAATAGGAAGACATGACTGAGATAGTAAATTTTCAGAGAATAGAGAGGTACTTGAAGGGAAGACATCAGCTGGTAAAGCTAATTTTCATGACAAAAACAGTGTGAAACAGAATCCTGCAAGATAAACCATGGCTGAAGGAATCGTCAACATACAAAAAGGTGTTCCTAGACCGAGACAGAACAAAAACAGAACGACAGCAGCTGAGGGAGAGAACACAGAGGCGAAAGGGGCTAGGAAGAGAGACAAGGACAGAATCAGCAGATGACAACCAGAGCAGGGCAGAGCAACAAGCACAAGCACACACAGAACCACCCCGTGAACCCCACAACCAAACATGCTATCCCAACACAACCCTTAATCCACACTTACATTCCCCACCTCACATTATGCTGTAGAATCCCACAGCACACTGCCAGGTTCCCCGCCCTCACAAGTCCCCCATAACAGTGTTGGAGAGGAAACTGAGAATTTCTTATATATATACACAGACACAGTAATATACAGCAGCAGAATACGTGTTCAGGAAATGTGATATGCATATTAATATTCCTTGCCTTAAAACAATGTACTCAGTCCTTAACAGTTTAGTGCTTACTTAATAATAATAAAAATTAAAATAATTGCCTCTTATACCCTTGACGTTACATGATCTTTATACGTTCAAAGCACATCATGAACTTGTTAATGTTTAAATTTCTTTTTGCAAGTTCTGTTATACCTCTTCCAGTCAGGACCTTCATGTCCTTGTATTAAGTATAAGGAGTATTTCAAGAAATTTCAACTCTCTTCCATTTATCAACTTGTGGAGTATTAACCATTTATCTACATTCTCTCTCTCTTTTATGAACATTCTTTCAAGATCAATATATAAATGACTTTTCAAACATTAAATCTACTGAAAATAAGTTTCATTATTATAATTATTATCCCATTTATGATAGCAAAATTCTAATTAATTTCCAGACAGCCATCCTCTGCTGACTCCCAGACAGCCATCCTCTGCTGACTCCCTGACAGCCATCCTCTGCTGACTCCCAGACAGCCATCCTCTGCTGACTCCCTGACAGCCATCCTCTGTTGACTCCCAGACAGCCATCCTCTGCTGACTCCCAGACAGCCATCCTCTGCTGACTCCCAGACAGCCATCCTCTGCTGACTCCCTGACAGTCATCCTCTGCTGACTCCCAGACAGCCATCCTCTGCTGACTCCCAGACAGCCATCCTCTGCTGACTCCCAGACAGCCATCCTCTGCTGACTCCCAGACAGCCATCCTCTGCTGACTCCCAGACAGCCATCCTCTGCTGACTCCCAGACAGCCATCCTCTGCTGACTCCCTGACAGCCATCCTCTGCTGACTCCCTGACAGCCATCCTCTGCTGACTCCCAGACAGCCATCCTCTGCTGACTCCCAGACAGCCATCCTCTGCTGACTCCCTGACAGCCATCCTCTGCTGACTCCCAGACAGCCATCCTCTGCTGACTCCCTGACAGCCATCCTCTGCTGACTCCCAGACAGCCATCCTCTGCTGACTCCCAGACAGCCATCCTCTGCTGACTCCCTGACAGCCATCCTCTGCTGACTCCCTGACAGCCATCCTCTGCTGACTCCCAGACAGCCATCCTCTGCTGACTCCCAGACAGCCATCCTCTGCTGACTCCCAGACAGCCATCCTCTGCTGACTCCCAGACAGCCATCCTCTGCTGACTCCCAGACAGCCATCCTCTGCTGACTCCCAGACAGCCATCCTCTGCTGACTCCCAGACAGCCATCCTCTGCTGACTCCCAGACAGCCATCCTCTGCTGACTCCCAGACAGCCATCCTCTGCTGACTCCCAGACAGCCATCCTCTGCTGACTCCCTGACAGTCATCCTCTGCTGACTCCCAGACAGCCATCCTCTGGTGACTCCCAGACAGCCATCCTCTGTTGACTCCCAGACAGCCATCCTCTGCTGACTCCCAGACAGCCATCCTCTGCTGACTCCCTGACAGTCATCCTCTGCTGACTCCCAGACAGTCATCCTCTGCTGACTCCCAGACAGCCATCCTCTGCTGACTCCCAG
The DNA here is from genome assembly GCF_038502225.1 of Cherax quadricarinatus. Classification (NCBI taxonomy): domain Eukaryota; kingdom Metazoa; phylum Arthropoda; class Malacostraca; order Decapoda; family Parastacidae; genus Cherax; species Cherax quadricarinatus. The sequence goes on from NW_027195777.1 coordinate 60,127, forward strand.
ACAGCCATCCTCTGCTGACTCCCTGACAGCCATCCTCTGCTGACTCCCTGACAGCCATCCTCTGCTGACTCCCTGACAGCCATCCTCTGCTGACTCCCAGACAGCCATCCTCTGCTGACTCCCAGACAGCCATCCTCTGCTGACTCCCAGACAGCCATCCTCTGCTGACTCCCAGACAGCCATCCTCTGCTGACTCCCAGACAGCCATCCTCTGCTGACTCCCAGACAGCCATCCTCTGCTGACTCCCAGACAGCCATCCTCTGCTGACTCCCAGACAGCCATCCTCTGCTGACTCCCAGACAGCCATCCTCTGCTGACTCCCAGACAGCCATCCTCTGCTGACTCCCAGACAGCCATCCTCTGCTGACTCCCAGACAGCCATCCTCTGCTGACTCCCAGACAGCCATCCTCTGCTGACTCCCAGACAGCCATCCTCTGCTGACTCCCAGACAGCCATCCTCTGCTGACTCCCAGACAGCCATCCTCTGCTGACTCCCAGACAGCCATCCTCTGCTGACTCCCAGACAGCCATCCTCTGCTGACTCCCTGACAGCCATCCTCTGCTGACTCCCAGACAGCCATCCTCTGCTGACTCCCAGACAGCCATCCTCTGCTGACTCCCAGACAGCCATCCTCTGCTGACTCCCAGACAGCCATCCTCTGCTGACTCCCAGACAGCCATCCTCTGCTGACTCCCAGACAGCCATCCTCTGCTGACTCCCAGACAGCCATCCTCTGCTGACTCCCAGACAGCCATCCTCTGCTGACTCCCAGACAGCCATCCTCTGCTGACTCCCAGACAGCCATCCTCTGCTGACTCCCAGACAGCCATCTCTCTGACTCCCAGACAGCCATCCTCTGCTGACTCCCCAGACAGCCATCCTCTGCTGACTCCCAGACAGCCATCCTCTGCTGACTCCCAGACAGCCATCCTCTGCTGACTCCCAGACAGCCATCCTCTGCTGACTCCCAGACAGCCATCTCTGCTGACTGACAGCCATCCCAGACAGCCATCCTCTGCTGACTCCCTGAGACAGCCATCCTCTGCTGATTCCCAGACAGCCATCCTCTGCTGACTCCCAGACAGCCATCCTCTGCTGACTCCCAGACAGCCATCCTCTGCTGACTCCCAGACAGCCATCCTCTGCTGACTCCCAGACAGCCATCCTCTGCTGACTCCCAGACAGCCATCCTCTGCTGACTCCCAGACAGCTGCTGATCCCAGACAGCCATCCTCTGCTGACTCCCAGACAGCCATCCTCTGCTGACTCCCAGACAGCCATCCTCTGCTGACTCCCAGACAGCCATCCTCTGCTGACTCCCAGACAGCCATCCTCTGCTGACTCCCAGACAGCCATCCTCTGCTGACTCCCAGACAGCCATCCTCTGCTGACTCCCAGACAGCCATCCTCTGCTGACTCCCAGACAGCCATCCTCTGCTGACTCCCAGACAGCCATCCTCTGCTGACTCCCAGACAGCCATCTCTGCTGACTCCCAGACAGCCATCCTCTGCTGACTCCCAGACAGCCATCCTCTGCTGACTCCCAGACAGCCATCCTCTGCTGACTCCCAGACAGCCATCCTCTGCTGACTCCCAGACAGCCATCCTCTGCTGACTCCCAGACAGCCATCCTCTGCTGACTCCCAGACAGCCATCCTCTGCTGACTCCCAGACAGCCATCCTCTGCTGACTCCCAGACAGCCATCCTCTGCTGACTCCCAGACAGCCATCCTCTGCTGACTCCCAGACAGCCATCCTCTGCTGACTCCCAGACAGCCATCCTCTGCTGACTCCCAGACAGCCATCCTCTGCTGACTCCCAGACAGCCATCCTCTGCTGACTCCCAGACAGCCATCCTCTGACTCCCAGACAGCCATCCTCTGCTGACTCCCAGACAGCCATCCTCTGCTGACTCCCAGACAGCCATCTTCTACTGACTCCCAGACAGCCATCCTCTGCTGACTCCCAGACAGCCATCCTCTGCTGACTCCCAGACAGCCATCCTCTGCTGACTCCCAGACAGCCATCCTCTGCTGACTCCCAGACAGCCATCCTCTGCTGACTCCCAGACAGCCATCCTCTGCTGACTCCCTGACAGCCATCCTCTGCTGACTCCCAGACAGCCATCCTCTGCTGACTCCCAGACAGCCATCCTCTGCTGACTCCCAGACAGCCATCCTCTGCTGACTCCCAGACAGCCATCCTCTGCTGACTCCCAGACAGCCATCCTCTGCTGACTCCCAGACAGCCATCCTCTGCTGACTCCCAGACAGCCATCCTCTGCTGACTCCCAGACAGCCATCCTCTGCTGACTCCCAGACAGCCATCCTCTGCTGACTCCCAGACAGCCATCCTCTGCTGACTCCCAGACAGCCATCCTCTGCTGACTCCCAGACAGCCATCCTCTGCTGACTCCCAGACAGCCATCCTCTGCTGACTCCCAGACAGCCATCCTCTGCTGACTCCCAGACAGCCATCCTCTGCTGACTCCCAGACAGCCATCCTCTGCTGACTCCCAGACAGCCATCCTCTGCTGACTCCCAGACAGCCATCCTCTGCTGACTCCCAGACAGCCATCCTCTGCTGACTCCCAGACAGCCACCCTCTGCTGACTCCCAGACAGCCACCCTCTGCTGACTCCCAGACAGCCACCCTCTGCTGACTCCCAGACAGCCACCCTCTGCTGACTCCCAGACAGCCACCCTCTGCTGACTCCCAGACAGCCACCCTCTGCTGACTCCCAGACAGCCATCCTCTGCTGACTCCCAGACAGCCATCCTCTGCTGACTCCCAGACAGCCATCCTCTGCTGACTCCCAGACAGCCATCCTCTGCTGACTCCCAGACAGCCATCCTCTGCTGACTCCCAGACAGCCATCCTCTGCTGACTCCCAGACAGCCATCCTCTGCTGACTCCCAGACAGCCATCCCCTGCTGACTCCCATACAGACTCCCAGACAGCCAACCTCTGCTGACTCCCAGACAGCCATCCTCTGCTGACTCCCAGACAGCCATCCTCTGCTGACTCCCAGACTGCCATCCTCTGCTGACTCCCAGACAGCCATCCTCTGCTGACTCCCAGACAGCCATCCTCTGCTGACTCCCAGACAGCCATCCCTCTGCTGACTCCCAGACAGCCATCCTCTTCTGCTGACTCCCAGACAGCCATCCTCTGTTGACTCCCAGACAGCCATCCTCTGCTGACTCCCAGACAGCCATCCTCTGCTGACTCCCAGACAGCCACCCTCTGCTGACTCCCAGACAGCCATCCTCTGCTGACTCCCAGACAGCCATCCTCTGTTGACTCCCAGACAGCCATCCTCTGCTGACTCCCAGACAGCCATCCTCTGTTGACTCCCAGACAGCCATCCTCTGCTGACTCCCAGACAGCCATCCTCTGCTGACTCCCAGACAGCCATCCTCTGCTGACTCCCAGACAGCCATCCTCTGCTGACTCCCAGACAGCCATCCTCTGCTGACTCCCAGACAGCCATCCTCTGCTGACTCCCAGACAGCCATCCTCTGCTGACTCCCAGACAGCCATCCTCTGCTGACTCCCAGACAGCCATCCTCTGCTGACTCCCAGACAGCCATCCTCTGCTGACTCCCAGACAGCCATCCTCTGCTGACTCCCAGACAGCCATCCTCTGCTGACTCCCAGACAGCCATCCTCTGCTGACTCCCTGACAGCCATCCTCTGCTGACTCCCAGACAGCCATCCTCTGCTGACTCCCAGACAGCCATCCTCTGTTGACTCCCTGACAGCCACCCTCTGCTGACTCCCAGACAGCCATCTTCTGCTGACTCCCAGACAGCCATCCTCTGTTGACTCCCAGACAGCCATCCTCTGCTGACTCCCAGACAGCCATCCTCTGCTGACTCCCAGACAGCCACCCTCTGCTGACTCCCAGACAGCCATCCTCTGCTGACTCCCAGACAGCCATCCTCTGTTGACTCCCAGACAGCCATCCTCTGCTGACTCCCAGACAGCCATCCTCTGTTGACTCCCAGACAGCCATCCTCTGCTGACTCCCAGACAGCCATCCTCTGTTGACTCCCAGACAGCCATCCTCTGCTGACTCCCAGACAGCCACCCTCTGTTGACTGTACAATGACGATGTTCCTGTGTGTGATGTTATCATCACACACAAGAACCTTACATCATGGGTGTCTCAGATGTTGTGAAGGTATAACCTTTCAGACCACAAGTGAAGTCTTCCATGGCAGCTTTCACCATGAGTTCGGTCACTGGGAAGAGTGAGAAGTTTGTGACTGTGTTGGTGGTGCTGAGTGTGGGTTTAGGTCTCCTCGGTCGTGAGCGTGGACCAAGATCATCTTGCAGTGTCTTCTTAACTGCTGCCTCTACGATCATCACTCTCTTTTTTGGTACTACCTTCGTTATTTTACATACTAGTAAGTAATACTGTTGCTTTGCTTGCCTTTGTTAATTATTAGTATTATTATTATTATTGTTATTATTATTATTATTAATATTATTATTATTATTATTATTATTATTATTATTATTATTATTATTATTATTATTTACAATACCGCTCACCTTATACCATTCATTCAATAGATGTCTTCCCAAATTGCACTGACATAAGAATTATAATGGTCATTGGTCTTATAACATTACCTTCCCATTTTTGTAAAGTAAAAGAACGCAAGTGCAACTAATGTGACGTTTTATTGTGGCAACGTTTCGCTCTCCAGGAGCTTTGTCAAGCCGTTACGGCTTGACAAAGCATGAACACATAAGAAACATGAACACATAAGACACAGACACATAAATATATAAGCACAAACACACGCAGCACACACCCACACACTGAGAAAGCTAATTACAATACCAACCTGACACCCCAGAGAGGAAGTGGTAGACCCCTGGGTTCTGAGGAAAATAGACCTGTAAAGGAAGAATGAATAGAGGAGATACATCATAGGATGGGACAAGAGTAGGAAAGTAAGCTGGATGGGCATTCAGCGAGAATGAAGAAGAGGATGGAAGCAGAGAAGAATTGGGAGGAAAGAGCTGAAGCTGCAGAAGCCAGGGTGTGGCACTGATTCCTCTAGACGAGATGCATCTAGAGAAATTAGTCGGTACTAGGAACATAAAACTGAGCCAGTGAACTTGTAAAGTACAGTGGAACCTCGGTACTCGAACTTAATTCGTTCCAGAAGGTTTTTCGAGTGCAGAATTTTTCCAATAAGGAATAATGTAAATATGATTAATCCGTTTCAGGCTTCCAAAAATACACTTACAGCAACTTTGCAGTGTATTTTCGTACCTGCAATGGGAACCGAACGTAGACCCTCTCTGTGTGAAGCGAGAGCTCTAGCCATTAGGCCACGGGGTTATCTATCACATTTATTCCAACTTGATATCAGAAACACGATAGATAACCTAGAAGCACGATGAAGCCGCCGAAATTAATATAAGGCATATTATGTGGAGTGGCGGAGGCGGTGTTTACATCAGGGCAAACACACTCTAACAACCTGTGTCACAAACGTTCTGGAGTTCTGCAACAAACTGATGGCAGTAAGGTAAGAGAGAGAGAGAGAGGTGTAGGTACTCTGAGTTTTCTTGGACTGTAAGAAGGCATTTACCACAGTTCCACACAAGAGATTAGTGCGAAAACTGGAGAGCCAGGCAGGTATGACAGGGACGGCACTGCAGTGGATCAGACAATGCCTGACAGGAATTCAACAGACAGTTATGCTACAAGATGAGGTGTGATAAATGGGGTCAGTCCTGGGGCCTGTGCTGCTTTTGGAATTTGTAAATGACATGAAAGAAAGAATAGACTCAGAAGTGTTCATGTTTGCCGACGATATGATGCTAATAAATAGAATTCAGTGAGATGAGGACCAGGCAGGACTACAAAGTAATCTGGACAGGTCCCAAGTCTGGTCCAGCAACTGGCTCCTAGAGTTTAACCCACCAAGTGCAAAATCATGAAGATCAGGGAAGGGCAAAGAATATCGCAGACAGAGTACAGTTTAGGGGTCCAAAGACTGCAAATCTCACTCAAAGAAAAGGAGCTGGGAGTGAGTATAATAGAAAGCACGTCTCCTGAAGCGCACATCCACCAAATAAATGCTCTACCATTTCGGCGATTACTAAACCTAAGAATAGCACTCCAGCACCTCGGTAATGAGTCATTCAAGAATCTGTACACAGTGTACATCATGCCCACAGTAGGGTATGTAGCCCCACTCTGAAACCCACACCTAGTCAAGGACGTCAAGAAATTAGAGAAAGCGCAAAGGTTTGCTACGCAACTAGTCCTGGAGGACAGGAGAGAGATGGGGAGGACATGATAACATCATTTAAAATACTGAGAGGTATTGACAAGTTGGACAGTGACATGATGTTCCAGAGATGGGGCTCACAGTTGAGAGTTGAAGACTCAGATGAGTCACAGGGAAGTTAGGAAGTATTTCTTCAGTCACATAGTTGGCAGGAAGTGGAGTAGTCTGGAGAGTGGTGTAGTGGAGGCAAGATCCATAAGATCCTTAAGAAGAGTTACGACAATTCTCTGGAAGCAGCGAGAGAGTGGACCTAGTAGCGACCAGTGATGAGGTGGGGCCAGGAGCTGTGACTCTACCCCTGAAACCACAGTTAGATGATTCAATCAGGTGAGGACATACACACACGCAATATATATATATATATATATATACATATATATATATATATATATATATATATATATATATATATATATATATATATATATATATATATATATATATATATGTCGTGCCGAATATGTAAAACTGGTCAATTAGCAAAAACTCATTTAAAATTAAGTCCTTTCTAAAATTTTCTCTTATACGTTTAAAGATATATTTTTTTCATTAATGTTGATGTAAAAATTTATAATTTTGCACCAAAAGGAACTTAGAAAACTTACCTAACCTTATTATAACAAGAACAATTTATTTTAGCCTAACCCAACTAAATATATTTTAGATTTGCTTACAATAATTTAATACTAAACAAACACAGTGAAATATATTTTTTTCGTTAGGTTCAGAATGATTTTGGCGAAATTATTGCATACACAAATTTTCACTTGTCCTATATGGCAAGATGAGCGTTGCTATTTAAGCCAAGATCGCAAGTTCTGCCTATTCTGCACGACATATATATATGTGGTGCCGAATAGGCAGAACTTGCGATCTTGGCTTAAATAGCAACGTTCATCTTGCCATATAGGACAAGCGAAAATTTGTGTATGCAATAATTTCGCCAAAATCATTCTGAACCTAACGAAAAAAATATATTTCACTGTGTTTGTTTTTTATTTTATTTATTATTATCACACTGGCCGATTCCCACCAAGGCAGGGTGGCCCGAAAAAGAAAAACTTTCACCATCATTCACTCAATCACTGTCTTGCCAGAAGGGTGCTTTACACTACAGTTTTTAAACTGCAACATTAACACCCCTCCTTCAGAGTGCAGGCACTGTACTTCCCATCTCCAGGACTCAAGTCCGGCCTGCCGGTTTCCCTGAACCCCTTCATAAATGTTACTTTGCTCACACTCCAACAGCACGTCAAGTATTAAAAACCATTTGTCTCCATTCACTCCTATCAAACACGCTCACGCATGCCTGCTGGAGGTCCAAGCCCCTCGCACACAAAACCTCCTTTACCCCCTCTCTCCAACCTTTCCTAGGCCGACCCCTACCCCGCCTTCCTTCCACTACAGACTGATACACTCTTGAAGTCATTCTGTTTCGCTCCATTCTCTCTACATGTCCGAACCACCTCAACAACCCTTCCTCAGCCCTCTGGACAACAGTTTTGGTAATCCCGCACCTCCTCCTAACTTCCAAACTACGAATTCTCTGCATTATATTCACACCACACATTGCCCTCAGACATGACATCTCCACTGCCTCCAGCCTTCTCCTCGCTGCAACATTAAGATAAGATAAGATAAGATTTCGTTCGGATTTTTAACCCCGGAGGGTTAGCCACCCAGGATAACCCAAGAAAGTCAGTGCGTCATCGAGGACTGTCTAACTTATTTCCATTGGCGTCCTTAATCTTGTCCCCCAGGATGCGACCCACACCAGTCGACTAACACCCAGGTACCTATTTGCTGCTAGGTGAACGGGACAACAGGTGTAAGGAAACGTGTCGAATGTTTCCACCCGCCGGGAATCGAACCCGGGCCCTCCGTGTGTGAAGCGGGAGCTTTAGCCACCAGGCCACCGGGCCACATTCATCACCCATGCCTCACACCCATATAAGAGCGTTGGTAAAACTATACTCTCATACATTCCCCTCTTTGCCTCCAAGGACAAAGTTCTTTGTCTCCACAAACTCCTAAGTGCACCACTCACTCTTTTCCCCTCATCAATTCTATGATTCACCTCATCTTTCATAGACCCATCCGCTGACACGTCCACTCCCAAATATCTGAATACATTCACCTCCTCCATACTCTCTCCCTCCAATCTGATATTCAATCTTTCATCACCTAATCTTTTTGTTATCCTCATAACCTTACTCTTTCCTGTATTCACCTTTAATTTTCTTCTTTTGCACTCCCTACCAAATTCATCCACCAATCTCTGCAACTTCTCTTCAGAATCTCCCAAGAGCACAGTGTCATCAGCAAAGAGCAGCTGTGACAACTCCCACTTTATGTGTGATTTTTTATCTTTTAACTCCACGCCTCTTGCCAAGACCCTCGCATTTACTTCTCTTACAACCCCATCTATAAATATATTAATATATAAATATATAAATATATAAATATATTTGTTTAGTATTAAATTATTGTAAACAAATCTAAAATATATTTAGTTGGGTTAGGCTAAAATAAATTGTTCTTGTTATGATAAGGTTAGGTAAGTTTTCTAAGATTCTTTTGGAGCAAAATTGAATTTTTTTACATTAACATTAATGAAAAAAAATATATCTTTAAACGTATAAGAGAAAATTTTAGAATGGACTTAGTTTTAAATGAGTTCTTGCTAATTGACCAGTTTTACATATTCGGCACGACATATATATATACATATATATATATATATATATATATATATATATATATATATATATATATATATATACACTGATCTCTGGCTGAAGGAGACTCGAACCTACGAACCTTGGAACAAGGTACGCAGTGCTTTACCGATCTACTATGGAACAATACTCTTCTCCAGACTGAGGGACTGACCACCTCAAAACTTCAAGGGTGATGGACTGATTACATCGTCTTCAAGTATCTTCTGCTTCTATCAACTTTTCTCTACTCGACTGAAGAAGCCTACTGTGTAGGCGAAACGTTTCGAAATAAAGATACCTAACTGTTGCATATGTGTCTTACCTAACAACCAATCTACCCACACTGGACCAATACTTGGAGTCCAGCTTGCGCTAGACTTTGATCCAAGGCAGCCAGCTTTCAGGGAGAAGGCTTACAGCTTTTCATCTCATCCCCTGCATGCATCAGCCTTACTAGAGATATTAACAATGCAAGGAATTCGCAAGAGCAGGCGAAATATACACAAACACTGATCTCTGGCTGAAGGAGACTCGAGCCTACGAACCTTGGAACAAGGTACGCAGTGCTTTACTAATCTACCCACACTGGACCAATACCTTGGAGTCCAGCTTGCGCTAGACTTTGATACACAAATTTTCGCTTTCCTGTTTCGGCAAGATGAACATTGCTCTTTAAATAAGACTCGGAAGTTTTACGTATTCGGCACGGATACATATATATATCCCTGACCACCATGCACTATGTTGTAGCGATGCCCCTCAGCACCATGTGGCAGTTGATAAATTAGACAGATGTGCAACTCTTGGGTATCTTTATTGAGGAAACGTTTCGCCACACAGTGGCTTCATAAGTCCATACAAAGGAGAATCTTGAAGAGCAGGAGGAGAATGAGGTAATCAGTCCCTCAACCTTGAGCCAATGTGGTCAGTCCATCAATCTTGAATAGAATACGGCATATGTGCGGAGAAGCAGCTTATAAACCGTAGGCAGGAGAGGTGCAGCAGTCGTAGGTGGTGTCACATTTGTTCAGTGTGGAAGTAGGTTGTGCCCAAGGGTTAGGCAAGCGAAGAAAGCCACTGTGTGGCGAAACGTTTCCTCAATAAAGATACCCAAGAGTTGCACATGTGTCTAATTTATCAACGTGTCGGTTCTCTGAACCATTCATCTACAATCCTGTCAGACATTGCAACTTCTTGGGATCTTAATACTTGGGAATTCTTCACTTGCCTAACCCTTGGGCACAACCTACTTCCACATTGGGCAAATGTGACACCACCTATGACTGCTGCACCTCTCCTGCCTACGGTTTATAAGCTCCTCCACACATATGCCGTATTCTATTCAAGATTGATGGACTAACCACATCGACTAAAGGTTGAGGGACTGATTACCTCATTCTCCTACTGTTCTTCAAGATTCTCCTTTGTATGGACTGATGAAGCCACTGTGTGACGAAACGTTTCCTCAATAAGGATACCCAAGAGATGCACATGTGTCTAATTTATCAACGTGTCGGTTCTCTGAACCATTCATCTACAACCATGTGGTAGTACTGCCCACCATGCACTATGTTGTAGCGATGACCTCAGCACCATGTGGTAGTACTGCCCACCATGCACTATGTTGTAACGATGACCTCAGCACCATGTGGCAGTACTGACCACCATGCACTATGTTGTAGCGATGACCTCAGCACCATGTGGTAGTACTGACCACCATGCACTATGTTGTAGCGATGACCTCAGCACCATGTGGTAGTACTGACCACCATGCACTATGTTGTAGCGATGAGGTCAGCACCATGTGGTAGTACTGATCACCATGCACTATGTTGCAGCGATGACCTCAGCACCATGTGGTAGTACTGACCACCATGCACCATGTGGTAGTACTGACCACCATGCACCATGTGGTAGTACTGACCACCATGCACTATGTTGTAGCGATGACTTCAGCACCATGTGGTAGTACTGACCACCATGCACTATGTTGCAGCGATGACCTCAGCACCATGTGGTAGTACTGACCACCATGCACTATGTTGTAGCGATTACCTCGGCACCATGTGGTAGCACTGACCACCACGCACTATGTGGTAGCGATGCCTTTCAGCATCATGTTGAAGCGATGCCTCTCAGCACCATGTGGGAGTGATGCCTCTCAGCACCATATGGTAGTGATGCTCCGCAGCACCATATGGTAGGGATCCTCCTCAGCACCATGTGGTAGCGATGCCCCTCAGCACCATGTGGTAGCAATGTCTCTGAGCACCATGTGGTAGTGATGCTCCGCAGCACCATGTGGTAGCGATGTTTCTCAGCACCATGTGGTAGCGATGCCTCTCAGCACCATGTGGTAGCGATGTCTCTCAGCACCATGTGGTAGTGATGCTCCTCAGCACCATGTAGTAGCGATTCCTCTCAGCACCATGAGGTAGCGATGCTCTTCAGGACCATGTGGTAGCGATGCCTCTCATCACCACGTGGTAGCGATGCTCCTCAGCATCATGTGGTAGCGACGCCTCTCAACACCATGTGGTAGCGATGCTCCTCAGCATCATGTGGTAGCGACGCGTCTCAGCACCATGTGGTAGCAATGCTCCTCAGCATCATGTAGTAGCAATGCCTCTCAGCACCATGTGGTAGCGATGCCTCTCAGCACCATGTGGTAGCGATGTCTCTCAGCACCATGTGGTAGTGATGCTCCTCAGCACCATGTAGTAGCGATGCTCCTCAGCACCACATGGTAGCGATGATCCTCAGCACAATGTGGTAGCGATGCCTCTTAGCACCATGTGGTAGCGATGCTCCTCAGCATCATGTGGTAGCGATGCCTCTCATCACCATGTGGTAGCGATGCTCCTCAGCATCATGTGGTAGCGACGCGTCTCAGCACCATGTGGTAGCAATGCTCCTCAGCATCATGTAGTAGCAATGCCTCTAAGCACTATGTGGTAGCGATGCCTCTCACCACCATGAGGTAGCGATGTCTCTCAGCACCATGTGGTAGCGATGCTCCTCAGAATCATGTGGAAGCGATGCTTTTCAGCACAATGTGGTAGCGATGTTCCTCAGCACCATGTGGTAGCAATGCTCCTCAGCACAATGTGGTAGCGATGCCTCTCAGCACCATGTGGTAGTGATGCCTCTCAGCACCATGTGGTAGTGATGCCTCTCAGCACCATGTGGTAGTGATGCCTCTCAGCACCAAGTGGTAGTGATGCCTCTCAGCACCAAGTGGTAGTGATGGTATTTTTATACTTATATCTTATTTTGTGCATATATATAAGATTTTTGGGTATGTCTTAGATTTTGGATATGTCTCCCGTGTAAAATTTCTTGTGTATTATTTGGTTGACATGGTATAGTATTTGTGTCATGGCTTATTTTGTGATCATGTTTTAGATTTATGATAAACACGTCGTGATTTTAGTTGGTGTGTATGTCTCATGTCTTAAATTTGTGATTGAAATGTATAAGTTGTGGGTGTCTGTGTATTATTTTTTTTTTTGGTGGTGAGGATATATTATAGTGCTCATGTTTTGTTATAGATGTTGGTGGAAGTGTCGTGGTATTTTTGTGTATGTTTTATTATTGTGCGAATGTTTAAAAAATGAGTGTTTTCTGTGATCATAGTAGTTTTGAGATGCGTGATATTAGATTTTTGGTGATCTTGGTGATGAATGTTGATAGATGATGGTGAACATGATATGGAATTGGTGATTGTGATTTTTGTGTGAATGTTTATAAAATGAGTGTTTTCTGTGATATTAGTGGTGTGGTCATAAAATCTGGTAATCGTCTTGGTTATAGTGTTCTTAGATAATGTAGGGTACAACAGGTTGAAACAAGGTGGGCTGGGTGTGATGTTACCAACCACCAAGTAAACACAGATGGGAGTGTGACGTCATTGGAGGTGACCTCGCCGGTCCTGTGAGGTGTGACATCGTGTGTTGGTGGTAGTGAGGTGTGACATCGTGTGTTGGTGGTAGTGAGGTGAGTGCGCTTAGATATTAGCAAGTATGATTTTTTGTGTGAATGTTTATAAAATGAGTGTTTTCTGTGATATTAGTGATTTTTGAGGTAAGTGAACATGGGTGATTGTTGTTGGTGGTTGTCTTAGTTTTTTGTGTGTACAAGATATGTTTTCAGTTGATGGTGATCATGTACTAAGTGTTTGTGTATTAGGTTTGTGTTCATGGGGGAGGGGGAAGGGAAGGGGAGGGAGTTCTTGGTTATAGTGATTTGAGGGGATTTCTATAAAATGGGAGTTAGTTGGTGTTGATCTTAGTTTCTGGTGATTTTTAGTGGTGTTTGGGCAGTATTCAGTGGTGTTTTGGTACTATTCAGTGCTGTTTTGGTACTATTCAGTGCTGTTTTGGTACTATTCAGTGCTGTTTTGGTACTATTCAGTGCTGTTTTGGTACTATTCAGTGCTGTTTTGGTACTATTCAGTGCTGTTTTGGTACTATTCAGTGCTGTTTTGGTACTATTCAGTGCTGTTTTGGTACTATTCAGTGCTGTTTTGGTACTATTCAGTGCTGTTTTGGTACTATTCAGTGCTGTTTTGGTACTATTCAGTGGTTTTTTGAGGGTATTCAAAGGAGTTTGATGATGTTTTTGAATGTGTTCAAATGATGTTTTTGGAGTATTCAAAGGTAATTGATTGTGTTTTTGTTGTTGTTCAAAGTAAAGTGGTGTGTGTGTACTCACCTATTTGTACTCACCTATTTGTGGTTGCAGGGGTCGAGTTACAGCTCCTGGCCCCGCCTCTTCGCTGATTGCTACTAGGTCCTCTCTCTCCCTGCCCCATGAGCTCTATCATACCTCGCCTTAAAACTATGTATGGTTCCCGCCTCCACTACGTCACTTTCTAGGCTATTCCACGGCCTGACTACTCTATGACTGAAGAAATACTTCCTAACATCCCTTTGATTCATCTGAGTCTTCAACTTCCAATTGTGACCTCTTGTGTCTGTGTCCCTTCTCTGGAACATCCCGTCTTTGTCCACCTCGTCTATTCCGCGCAGTATTTTATATGTCGTTATCATGTCTCCCCTGACGCTCCTGTCCTCCAGTGTCGTCAGGCCGATTTCCCTCAACCTTTCTTCGTAGGACAATCCCCGTAGCTCTGGGACTAGTCTTGTTGCAAACCTTTGCACTTTCTCTAATTTCTTGACGTGCTTGACTAGGTGTGGATTCCAAACTGGTGCTGCATACTCCAGTATGGGCCTGACGTAGATGGTATACAGAGTCTTAAACGAATCCTTACTGAGGTATCGGAACGCTATCCGTAGGTTTGCCAGGCGCCCGTATGCTGCAGCAGTTATCTGACTGATGTGCGCCTCAGGAGATATGCTCGGTGTTATGCTCACCCCCAGATCTTTTTCCTTGAGTGAGGTTTGCAGTCTTTGGCCATCTAAACTATATTGTGTCTGCGGTCTTCTTTGCCCTTCCCCAATCTTCATGACTTTGCATTTGGCAGGGTTAAATTCAAGGAGCCAGTTGCTGGACCAGGCTTGTAGCCTGTCCAGGTCTCTTTGTAGTCCTGCCTGATCCTCGTCCGATTCGATTCTTCTCATTAACTTCACATCATCTGCAAACAAGGACACTTCTGAGTCTATCCCTTCCGTTATGTCGTTCACGTATACCAAGAACAGCACAGGTCCTAGGACTGACCCCTGTGGAACCCCGCTTGTCACAGGCGCCCACTCTGACACCTCGTCGCGTACCATGACTTGTTGTTGCCTCCCTGTCAGATATTCTCTGATCCATTGCAGTGCCTTTCCTGTTATGTGTGCCTGGTCCTCTAGCTTTTGCAGTAACCTCTTGTGAGGAACTGTGTCGAAGGCCTTCTTGCAGTCCAAAAATACGCAGTCGATCCACCCCTCTCTCTCTTGTCTTACTTCTGTCACCTTGTCATAAAACTCTAGTAGGTTTGTGACACAGGATTTTCCTTCCCTGAAACAGTGCTGGTTGTCAATTATACACTTGTTTCTTTCCAGGTGCCCCACCACTCTCCTCCTGATGATCTTCTCCATGACCTTGCATACTATACACGTTAGTGATACAGGTCTGTAGTTTAGTGCCTCATGTCTGTCTCCCTTTTTAAAAATTGGGACTACATTTGCCATTTTCCATACCTCAGGGAGTTGCCCAGTTTCAAATGATGTATTGAAGATCTTTGTTAATGGCTCACACAATATCTCTGCTCCCTCTTTAAGGACCCATGGAGAGATGTTGTCTGGTCCCACCGCCTTTGAGGTGTCAAGTTCGCATAGCAGCTTCTTCACCTCCTCCTTGGTTATATGTACCTCATCCAGCACTTGCTGGTGTGCCCCCCTGTTCTGATTTCTTGGAGTCCTACTGGTTTCCACTGTAAATACCTCTTTAAATCTTGTGTTGAGCTCCTGACATACCTCTCGGTCGTTTCTTGTGAATTCCCCATCACCCTTCCTCAGTCTGATTACCTGGTCCTTGACTGTTGTTTTCCTCCTGATGTGGCTGTACAACAGCTTCGGGTCAGTCTTTACTTTTGATGCTATGTCATTTTCATATTGTCTCTGAGCCTCCCTTCATATCTGTGCATATTCGTTTCTGGCTCTTCGGCTGATTTCTTTATTTTCCTGAGTTCTCTGTCTTCTGTACCTTTTCCATTCTCTAGTACACCTAGTTTTTGCCTCCCTACACCTTTGGGTGAACCAAGGACTCGTTCTGTTCTTCCCATTATTTCTGTTTCCCTTGGGAACAAACCTCTCCTCTGCCTCCTTGCATTTTGTTGCTACATAGTCCATCATTTCTTGTACTGGTTTTCCTGTCAGTTCCCTCTCCCACTGAATGTCTTGAAGGAAGTTCCTCATGCCTGAGTAGTTCCCCCGTTTGTAGTTTGGTTTTTCCCAGCCTATTCCTGCTACTTTCTCCACTTGGAGCTCAACTATGTAGTCGAAGCACAGAACCACATAATCACTAGCTCCCAGGGGCCTTTCATACATGATACCCTCGATGTTCGAACTACTCATGGTGAATAC
Organism: Cherax quadricarinatus; assembly: GCF_038502225.1. Lineage (NCBI taxonomy): Eukaryota > Metazoa > Arthropoda > Malacostraca > Decapoda > Parastacidae > Cherax > Cherax quadricarinatus. The sequence continues at coordinate 76,198 of NW_027195777.1, forward strand.
AAGGTCCAACCTTGCTGGTTCATCCTCTCCTCTCTCTCTGGTAGTGTCTCTAACATGTTGATGCATGAGGTTCTCCAGTACCACATCCATCATCTTGGCTCTCCATGTTTCGGGACCCCATGGGGCTCCAGGTTTTCCCAGTCAATCTCCTTGTGATTGAAATCACCCATAACTAGTAACTTTGCTCCCCCCATGTGTGCTCTCCTGGCCACCTCGGCTAGTGTGTCGATCATTGCTCTGTTGCTCTCATCGTATTCTTCTCATGGCCTCCTGCAGTTCTGTGGTGGGTTGTACATTACTGCAATTATCACCTTATGTCCCTCAGACTGGATTGTTCCTACTAAGTAGTCCCTTTCGCCCATGCCATCCATTCCTTCCATTTTCTCAAAACCCCACTGGTTTTTAATGAGCAGTGCAACTCCTCCTCCCCCTCTCCTCCCTCTGTCTTTCCTGAGGATTTGATATCCGGATGGAAAGATTGAATCTGTTATTATTCTGGTGAGTTTTGTTTCTGTGAGTGCTATTATGTCTGGGGATGTCTCTTTGATTCTTTCGTGCCACTCCTCATACTTGTTTGTATACCACACCTTCAACTTCTTTTCTTAGACTGTGGTCTGGGAAGTATATTGGGGTTGGGGAAGTGGGAGACCTGGTAAGGAACTATGGGTTGTTGCTGTGGGGATGAAGTTTGTAATGTAGTGGGTGGGGGCATTGGATGTGGCATGGGTGTTTTGATTTAGAGTGTTTGGTTGCACTGGGGTTGACCTGGTTGGGAGGCTTCTATAGAAAGTTGTGAGGGAGGCTGTATTTGATCTTCTTCCTGGGTCTGGGATCTCCTGTCTGTCTTCTCCATCCCCTCTCTTTCCTCCTTTCGCCTTTGTACCATCTCTCTCAGTTTCTTCCTTTCTTCTTGTGTTCTGTCGCGGTCGAGATTCACCTTCCTGTATGCCGTCATGTTCCTTAATCGTGCTTTCTCCTGCAGGATCCTGGTCCGAGTCGCTTCTGCCTTGAAGGTCACTCTCACTGGCCGGGTTCTTTTTTTTACAAACCCCCCTATTCTCCGAAAATTTTCCAGCTGGGTCATATCGTCTTCTCCTATTGCTTTCATGATGCTTTCAATTGCTTTTTTTTTCCCTTGTTTTCTTGCTTCATATGTTTCCCCTTCGACTTCCTGGAGCCCATACACAAAGACTGACCTCACCCTTTCATTCTCCCAGGGTTAGGGGGGTTACGTTGTGTGGCTGAAAGATCCGTCGTGTAGGCACAAATTTAGTCTCATTTATCTTTCCCAATTATCTACTCT
>NW_027195777.1:80000-135581 GCF_038502225.1 Cherax quadricarinatus
GAGAGTGAGGTGTTGGGAGATGTTGGTGGGAGAGTGAGGTGTTGTGAGATGTTGGTGGGAGAGTGAGGTGTTGTGAGATGTTGGTGGGAGAGTGAGGTGTTGGGAGATGTTGGTGGGAGAGTGAGGTGTTGGGAGATGTTGGTGGGAGAGTGTAGTGTTGGGAGATGTTGGTGGGAGAGTGAGGTGTTGGGAGATGTTGGTGGGGGGGCGTGAGGTGTTGGGAGATGTTGGTGGGAGAGTGTAGTGTTGGGAGATGTTGGTGGGAGAGTGAGGTGTTGTGAGATGTTGGTGGGAGAGTGAGGTCTTGGGAGATGTTGGTGGGAGAGTGAGGTGTTGTGAGATGATGGTGGGAGAGTGAGGTGTTGTGAGATGTTGGTGGGAGAGTGAGGTGTTGTGAGATGTTGGTGGGAGAGTGAGGTGTTGTGAGATGTTGGTGGGAGAGTGAGGTGTTGTGAGATGTTGGTGGGAGAGTGAGGTGTTGTGAGATGTTGGTGGGAGAGTGTAGTGTTGTGAGATGTTGGTGGGAGAGTGAGGTGTTGGGAGATGTTGGTGGGAGAGTGAGGTGTTGTGAGATGTTGGTGGGAGAGTGAGGTGTTGTGAGATGTTAGTGGGAGAGTGAGGTGTTGTGAGATGTTGGTGGGAGAGTGAGGTGTTGGGAGATGTTGGTGGGGGAGTGAGGTGTTGGGAGATGTTGGTGGGGGAGTGAGGTGTTGTGAGATGTTGGTGGGAGAGTGAGGTGTTGGGAGATGTTGGTGGGAGAGTGAGGTGTTGGGAGATGTTGGTGGGGGAGTGAGGTGTTGGGAGATGTTGGTGGGAGAGTGAGGTGTTGTGAGATGTTGGTGGGAGAGTGAGGTGTTGGGAGATGTTGGTGGGAGAGTGAGGTGTTGGGAGATGTTGGTGGGAGAGTGAGGTGTTGGGAGATGTTGGTGGGAGACTGAGGTGTTGGGAGATGTTGGTGGGAGAGTGAGGTGTTGGGAGATGTTGGTGGGAGAGTGTAGTGTTGGGAGATGTTGGTGGGAGAGTGAGGTGTTGGGAGATGTTGGTGGGAGAGTGAGGTGTTGGGAGATGTTGGTGGGAGAGTGAGGTGTTGGGAGATGTTGGTGGGAGACTGAGGTGTTGGGAGATGTTGGTGGGAGAGTGAGGTGTTGGGAGATGTTGGTGGGAGAGTGTAGTGTTGGGAGATGTTGGTGGGAGAGTGAGGTGTTGGGAGATGTTGGTGGGAGAGTGAGGTGTTGGGAGATGTTGGTGGGAGAGTGAGGTGTTGGGAGATGTTGGTGGGAGAGTGAGGTGTTGGGAGATGTTGGTGGGAGAGTGAGGTGTTGGGAGATGTTGGTGGGAGAGTGTAGTGTTGGGAGATGTTGGTGGGAGAGTGTTGTGTTGGGCGATGTTGGTGGGAGAGTGAGGTGTTGGGAGATGTTGGTGGGAGAGTGAGGTGTTGGGAGATGTTGGTGGGAGAGTGAGGTGTTGGGAGATGTTGGTGGGAGAGTGAGGTGTTGGGAGATGTTGGTGGGGGAGTGAGGTGTTGGGAGATGTTGGTGGGAGAGTGAGGTGTTGGGAGATGTTGGTGGGAGAGTGTAGTGTTGGGAGATGTTGGTGGGAGAGTGAGGTGTTGGTGGGAGAGTGAGGTGTTGGGAGATGTTGGTGGGAGAGTGTAGTGTTGGGAGATGTTGGTGGGAGAGTGAGGTGTTGGGAGATGTTGGTGGGAGAGTGAGGTATTGGGAGATGTTGGTGGGAGAGTGAGGTGTTGGGAGATGTTGGTGGGAGAGTGAGGTGTTGGGAGATGTTGGTGGGGGAGTGAGGTGTTGGGAGATGTTGGTGGGAGAGTGAGGTGTTGGGAGATGTTGGTGGGAGAGTGTAGTGTTGGGAGATGTTGGTGGGAGAGTGAGGTGTTGTGAGATGTTGGTGGGAGAGTGAGGTGTTGGGAGATGTTGGTGGGAGAGTGAGGTGTTGTGAGATGTTGGTGGGAGAGTGAGGTGTTGTGAGATGTTGGTGGGAGAGTGAGGTGTTGGGAGATGTTGGTGGGGGAGTGAGGTGTTGGGAGATGTTGGTGGGGGAGTGAGGTGTTGGGAGATGTTGGTGGGGGAGTGAGGTGTTGGGAGATGTTGGTGGGAGAGTGTAGTGTTGGGAGATGTTGGTGGGAGAGTGAGGTGTTGGGAGATGTTGGTGGGGGAGTGAGGTGTTGGGAGATGTTGGTGGGAGAGTGTAGTGTTGGGAGATGTTGGTGGGAGAGTGAGGTGTTGGGAGATGTTGGTGGGAGAGTGAGGTGTTGTGAGATGTTGGTGGGAGAGTGAGGTGTTGGGAGATGTTGGTGGGAGAGTGTAGTGTTGGGAGATGTTGGTGGGAGAGTGAGGTGTTGGGAGATGTTGGTGGGGGAGTGAGGTGTTGGGAGATGTTGGTGGGAGAGTGAGGTGTTGTGAGATGTTGGTGGGAGAGTGAGGTGTTGGGAGATGTTGGTTTGAGAGTGACGTGTTGGGAGATGTTGGTGGGGGAGTGAGGTGTTGGGAGATGTTGGTGGGGGAGTGAGGTGTTGGGAGATGTTGGTGGGAGAGTGAGGTGTTGTGAGATGTTGGTGGGAGAGTGAGGTGTTCGGAGATGTTGGTGGGAGAGTTAGGTGTTGGGAGATGTTGGTGGGAGAGTGAGGTGTTGGGAGATGTTGGTGGGAGAGTGTAGTGTTGGGAGATGTTGGTGGGAGAGTGAGGTGTTGGGAGATGTTGGTGGGAGAGTGAGGTGTTGGGAGATGTTGGTGGGAGAGTGAGGTGTTGGGAGATGTTGGTGGGAGAGTGAGGTGTTGGGAGATGTTGGTGGGGGAGTGAGGTGTTGGGAGATGTTGGTGGGAGAGTGAGGTGTTGGGAGATGTTGGTGGGAGAGTGTAGTGTTGGGAGATGTTGGTGGGAGAGTGAGGTGTTGGGAGATGTTGGTGGGAGAGTGAAGTGTTGGGAGATGTTGGTGGGAGAGTGAAGTGTTGGGAGATGTTGGTGGGAGAGTGAGGTGTTGGGAGATGTTGGTGGGAGAGTGAGGTGTTGGGAGATGTTGGTGGGAGAGTGAGGTGTTGGGAGATGTTGGTGGGAGAGTGAAGTGTTGGGAGATGTTGGTGGGAGAGTGAGGTGTTGGGAGATGTTGGTGGGAGAGTGAGGTGTTGGGAGATGTTGGTGGGAGAGTGTAGTGTTGGGAGATGTTGGTGGGAGAGTGAGGTGTTGTGAGATGTTGGTGGGAGAGTGAGGTGTTGGGAGATGTTGGTGGGAGAGTGAGGTGTTGTGAGATGTTGGTGGGAGAGTGAGGTGTTGTGAGATGTTGGTGGGAGAGTGAGGTGTTGGGAGATGTTGGTGGGGGAGTGAGGTGTTGGGAGATGTTGGTGGGCGAGTGAGGTGTTGGGAGATGTTGGTGGGGGCGTGAGGTGTTGGGAGATGTTGGTGGGAGAGTGTTGTGTTGGGAGATGTTGGTGGGAGAGTGAGGTGTTGGGAGATGTTGGTGGGGGAGTGAGGTGTTGGGAGATGTTGGTGGGAGAGTGTAGTGTTGGGAGATGTTGGTGGGAGAGTGAGGTGTTGGGAGATGTTGGTGGGAGAGTGAGGTGTTGTGAGATGTTGGTGGGAGAGTGAGGTGTTGGGAGATGTTGGTGGGAGAGTGTAGTGTTGGGAGATGTTGGTGGGAGAGTGAGGTGTTGGGAGATGTTGGTGGGGGAGTGAGGTGTTGGGAGATGTTGGTGGGAGAGTGAGGTGTTGTGAGATGTTGGTGGGAGAGTGAGGTGTTGGGAGATGTTGGTTTGAGAGTGACGTGTTGGGAGATGTTGGTGGGGGAGTGAGGTGTTGGGAGATGTTGGTGGGGGAGTGAGGTGTTGGGAGATGTTGGTGGGAGAGTGAGGTGTTGTGAGATGTTGGTGGGAGAGTGAGGTGTTGGGAGATGTTGGTGGGAGAGTTAGGTGTTGGGAGATGTTGGTGGGAGAGTGAGGTGTTGGGAGATGTTGGTGGGAGAGTGTAGTGTTGGGAGATGTTGGTGGGAGAGTGAGGTGTTGGGAGATGTTGGTGGGAGAGTGAGGTGTTGGGAGATGTTGGTGGGAGAGTGAGGTGTTGGGAGATGTTGGTGGGAGAGTGAGGTGTTGGGAGATGTTGGTGGGGGAGTGAGGTGTTGGGAGATGTTGGTGGGAGAGTGAGGTGTTGGGAGATGTTGGTGGGAGAGTGCTGTGTTGGGAGATGTTGGTGGGAGAGTGAGGTGTTGGGAGATGTTGGTGGGAGAGTGAAGTGTTGGGAGATGTTGGTGGGAGAGTGAAGTGTTGGGAGATGTTGGTGGGAGAGTGAGGTGTTGGGAGATGTTGGTGGGAGAGTGAGGTGTTGGGAGATGTTGGTGGGAGAGTGAGGTGTTGGGAGATGTTGGTGGGAGAGTGAAGTGTTGGGAGATGTTGGTGGGAGAGTGAGGTGTTGGGAGATGTTGGTGGGAGAGTGAGGTGTTGGGAGATGTTGGTGGGAGAGTGAGGTGTTGGGAGATGGGTGGGTGGGTGGGTGTGAAGAGGTAAGGTTTGAGTGGTGTGGAGAAGGGGTTAGAAGAAGATTGTATTAGAATTTTACTGAAATTAAAGGTATTATGTGAACATATCTAGCCTTAAATTCTCTCTATGGTATAATTGAGTGTTTGTGTTGAGGTAGAGAGAGAAGAGTTACTTGGTGGGTCTGACCTGAGATTTTAATCTGAAGGTAAATCAGATAAGACTTTTTTTTTTTTACACAGGGTTTGACAAGGTTAGGTTAAGAATCTCTTGCTTAATTGACAAGCTATTTACAGGTTAAGGATTCCTAACTTTATTGGCAAGCTAAGAGCTGTTACCTGCATCAGCTCATTTGAAAGCATTTTTATTGTTATGAGACATACAAGTAGGGAACAGGATGAAGTTGGAGCCATCTGTGGGCCAGCATTTTCATTTGAACAACTGACTTTATCTCGTTAACATCATTATACTGTACGAATGTGTTCCATATTCGAGTCATCCTGGGTATATATGATCTCAGATGGAGTGGTGTTTATGGAGTGATGTTCTGGAGAAGGGTACAGCCAGAGTTAAGTTGCTGCTTTCTGCCCGTCTTGTGACATAAAAGCTTGTTTCACGCTGTCCTCGAAGTGGATCCAAGTTTGGTGCTTTGACAATATTGGCCTTGTACATAACAGTAAGGCCACCCACATCCCTCCTATGTTGAAGGCTCTGCTGAAATGACAGATCTATCCAGGATTGGTCGAGGCGAGAGATGAGACGTCTTGCTCTGTTCTCTACTCTGTCAAGCAGTCGGAGATGAGAAGGGGGGGGCAGGCAAACCAAGAAAGTGGAGCATACTCAAGGTGTGAGCGTGAGCGTACTTGTGCCTCGTACAGGATCTTGCAACCCCTACTGTCAAGCAGATGCAAGATACGGCGAAGTGCTGTAAGCTTCCTGGCTGCCTTGTTTGCAAGATTTATAACATGGTTCTTCATGGTTAGTTAGGAGTCAGATTTCGCCCCAAGGATATCAACTTCTTCTCCAGGTGCCAACACCCTCCCATTCATCCTTACTACTGCTCCAGCATTACCATCATGGTACCTAGAGACTATCATCATTTGCGTTTTCTCAGGTGCAAATGTTACTTGCCATCTATTTCCCCAAGCTGATATAGCTCTTAGCTGGTGATTGATGTAGCTTAGAGCAGCTGGCAAAAGGCGCTGCAGGGGCGACGCGGGCGCGGATGGGCGCGGGTGTGCGGGCGTGCGGGTATGCGGGTGTGCGGGTGCGGGGGCGCGCGGGCGGGCGCGCAGGTAGGGGTCTCGGGCGGGGGGCGCGGGGGCACGGGGGTCGAGGGGGGTCGCGGTGGGTCGCGGGGGGTCGCGGGGGCTCGCGGGGGGTCGCGGGGGGCGCCGGCGGGGGTGAGGTGGTCGAGGGTGAGGTTAGGGTTATTATCATATATGCGAAATTTCACACCTATGTATTGGTGAAGGAGAGACCGGAAGTAGGAAACCGGAAGTAACACCTAGGTGTTACTTCTGTCCCATACTGGCATAATCTTCACTACTGCGATGCCTCTCAGCACCATGTGGTAGCGATGCCTCTCAGCACCATGTGGTAGTGATGCCTCTCAGCACCATGTGGTAGCGATGCCTCTCAGCACCATGTGGTAGTGATGCCTCTCAGCACCATGTGGTAGCAATGCTCCTCAGCATCATGTAGTAGCAATGCCTCTAAGCACCATGTGGTAGTGATGCCTCTCAGCACCATGTGGTAGTGATGCCTCTCAGCACCATGTAGTAGCGATGCCTCTCAGCACCATGTGGTAGTGATGCCTCTCAGCACCATGTGGTAGCGATGCCTCTCAGCACCATGTGGTAGCGATGCCTCTCAGCACCATGTGGTAGTGATGCCTCTCAGCACCATGTGGTAGCGATGCCTCTCAGCACCATGTGGTAGTGATGCCTCTCAGCACCATGTGGTAGCGATGCCTCTGAGCACCATGTGGTAGCGATGCCTCTCAGCACCATGTGGTAGTGATGCCTCTCAGCACCATGTGGTAGCGATGCCTCTCAGCACCATGTGGTAGTGATGCCTCTCAGCACCATGTGGTAGTGATGCCTCTCAGCACCATGTGGTAGTGATGCCTCTCAGCACCATGTGGTAGTGATGCCTCTCAGCACCATGTGGTAGTGATGCCTCTCAGCACCATGTGGTAGTGATGCCTCTCAGCACCATGTGGTAGCGATGCCTCTCAGCACCATGTGGTAGCGATGCCTCTCAGCACCATGTGGTAGCGATGCCTCTCAGCACCATGTGGTAGCGATGCCTCTCAGCACCATGTGGTAGTGATGCCTCTCAGCACCATGTGGTAGTGATGCCTCTCAGCACCATGTGGTAACGATGCCTCTCAGCACCATGTGGTAGTGATGCCTCTCAGCACCATGTGGTAACGATGCCTCTCAGCACCATGTGGTAGTGATCCATCTCAGCACCATGTGGTAGCGATGCCTCTCAGCACCATGTGGTAGTGATGTCTCTCAGCACCATGTGGTAGTAATGCCTCTCAGCACCATGTGGTAGTGATGCCTCTCAGCACCATGTGGTAGTGATGCCTCTCAGCACCATGTGGCAGCCATTTCAGTTGTACTCAATATGATAGTCATGTAGTGATTTTTTAATTGTGAATGTTGTGATATTATTCCGAATAATTTTAACTCGATAACTTTTGTTTCAGATTTCGTCATAGGAAGTAACGAGTCTGTAGAATTTACGTCCACACTGAAGTTTAATGAATTATTTTTCGCCTGGAGCATTTGCATAACTTACTGGATCATCGTTGTCTCCTTTTGGATCAATCATAAGACAGTGTCTGCTCACCTAAACCAGTACAAACAATTAAACGTCAGATGGTTTAAAACATGTTTATATTTACTTATTGTTTTAATATCAATATTTAGCAACATCCCATCTTCGTCTATCTGGTATCTTAAAACTCTGAGTGGAAAGATACCGTTGTGGCTAATTACTCTGTTAACTCTCTCTTTTCTGTGGTCAAGTGTTGTAGTATTAGTCCCATCATGTTACTACATTATTCTTGGACAAATAATATACGACTCATTAACTGCTTCTAATGAAGAACTAAGCCAAGCCATCCAGAGAGGAAGTGAGATATCTTTAACACAACTGCACAAGCAACACATCTCCCTCAGGAAGCTTTACAGGGAGATGGAGGGTATTCTATCCACTCCTCTGACTGTCTTCATTGTCTACTGCTTCTGCATAATCATCAGCACAATCTTCTACTCAATTGCACAACTAAGAATGAGCACCATAAACGTATTCCTCGTGGCAAATGTTACAACTCAGTGTATATTGTTGGCAGTGCTGCTGATCATGGGACACATTGCAGATGCCATCACAAACAAGGTTAGTAGTCGTGTATGCACACAGACACACACACACGCAAACACTCACACACACACACACACACACACACACACACACACACACACACACACACACACACACACAAGAGATATGATAACGACTTTTAAAATTCTAAGAGAAATCGACAAGGTGGACACAGACAGGATGTTCCAGAGATGGCACACAGCAACAAGGGTTCACAGTTGGAAGTTGAAGACTCAGATGAATCACAGGGATGTTAGGAAGTATTTCTTCAGTCACAGAGTGGAATAGTGTGGGAAGTGATGTAGTTGAGGCAAGACCCATACATAGCTTTAAGAAGAGGTATGATAAAGCTCATTGAGAAGGAAGAGTGACCTAGTAGCCACCAGTGAAAAGGCAACTACAACAAGGTGAGTACAACTAGGCGAGTGCTCACACACACATATAGAGTTAGAAAAGGAAATGATGATTTGGTAACAAATGAAAGAATGATGGAGATATCCCCAGATGTCATAGCACTCACGGAAACGAAGTTTAAGAGGAAAACTGATGCGAACTTTCCATGTGGAAATCAGATCCTGAGGAAAGATAGAGGAAGCAGAGAAGGAGGAGAAGTTGCACTGCTGATCAAAAAAAAAAAAGAAAAAAAAAACAGTAGAGATATGACGAAATGGGAAGAATGGACATGATGGAAGCAACGGACTCCATAGTAGGAACACTTTAGACTGGGGGTCCCAAGGTGGTGATTACACTGATGTACAACTCGTCACAGAATAACAGGAGGCTAAAAGAAGAATATGATGAGAGCAACAGAGCTGAGGTGGCCAGAAGGGGCTCATATGGGTAGGGCAAAGTTGCTAGTTGTGGGTGATTGACTGGGAAAACCTGCAGAGCCAGAAATGTGGAGAGCTAACATGATGGAAGTGGTACTGGGAAACCCTCATGCATCAACATGTCAGGGACACTACCAGAAAGATTACAGGATGAACCAGCAAAACTGGACCTCATATTTACCTTAAGTCGTTCTGTTGATGAAAACATCACATATGAAAGGCCCCTCGGAGCTAATGATCATGTGACATTGAGCTTCGAATACACTGCAGAGTCAAAATTGGAGAGTGAAGCAGCACGAGTAGGGTGGGAGAAGCCAAACTACAAAAGCGGGGACTACACAGGCATGAGGAATTTAATGGATGAGGTACAGTGGGAAAGAGAACTGGTTGGAAAAACAGTAAATGAAATGATGGAATATTTGACCACAAAATACAAGGAGGCACAGGAGACTTTCGTTCCCAAGGACAACAGAAAGAATAAGAAAACCAATTTTGAGCCCTTGGTTCACCCAGATGTGTAGAGTGACCAAAACCAAGTATGCTAGAGAACGAATAAAAAAATACAGAAGAGAAAGGACCCAGGAAAATAAGGAGATATTAGCCGACTTGCCAGAAATGAATATGCATGGAGGGAGGGACATAGCAATACAAGAATGATGTAGCATCGAAAGCCAAATCTGACCCTAAGCTGTTGTACTGTTACATCAGGAGGAAATCAGCAATCAGGGACACCTTACTAGGGCAACTTACAAGGAATGATGGGGAAGTATGTGAAGAGCTCAGAAAAATATTTAGGGAGGTATTCTCAGAGACAAAAAAGCTTCCAGCAAACCGAGGTTGCAGAGTTTACAAGCAAGTACTGGACACTACACACAACCGAGAAGAAGGTGATGAAAGTTCTGTGTGAACTAGATACAGGGAAGGCAGTGGGCTCAGATAACAAATCTCCATGGAACCTGAGACAGGGAGCAGAAGCACATTGTGCTGCATGTAACATTCTTCAAAAAATCTATCTAAGCAAATATAGTAGCACTTTTTAAGGAGATAGACAGGCAGTATTAAACTACTTACCAATGTCACGGACATGAATAGAACATAAAGTCGTGGAGAAGATTATCAGAAGAGTGGTGAGTTACATAAAAAGGAATGGACTCATACAAGGCAACCAGCACAGATTCATGAATGGGAAATCCTGTATCACAAACCTACTGGAGTCCTACGACAAGGTAACAGAAGACAGGAGAGAGAGAGAGAGAGAGAGAGAGAGAGAGAGAGAGAGAGATGGATAGGTAGATAGCATGTTCTTAGACTGTAAGAAGGCTCTCGACCACTACCTCACAAGAGACTGGTACAAAAGCTACAGGGACAGGCTAGAATAGAAGGAATACCAGGAAAATCACTACAAGGAATCAGGAAATGCCCTATAGGAGCTAAACAACGAATGATGGTACATGATGAGGTGGCGGAGTGAACGACTCTGTCGAACTGGGTTCAGCAAGGATCAGTCCTAGGGCCAGGGACTCTTTCTTGTGTACGTGAATGACAAGACAGAAGGAATAGATTCAGAAGTGTCCCTGATCGTAGACAACATAAAATTTATGAGGAGAATACAAGCGGACAAGGATTAGGAAAGACTACAAAGTGATCTGCACAGACTGCAAGGCTGATCTAACAAATGGCTCCTGGGGTTTAACCCTTCGAAGTGCAGAGTAACGAAGCTTGGAGAGGGACAAAGAAGAACTCAGAAGAATTATAGGCTAGAGGGTAAAAACTCCAAACCTCACTCAAGGAAAAGATTCTTAGGGTGAGTATCATACCAAGCATATCCTCTGTGGTGCACGTCGACCAAATAACTGCTGCAACATATGGACTCCAGGCACATCTAAGAACAGCATTTCGACATGTATGAAAGGAGTCACTCACGACATAGTACACCATGTACGTCAGACCCATACTGGAATATGCAGCATAAGATGGAAAACTTTGCAACAAAACTAGACCTGGAGCTATGCGGTATGTCTTCTGAGGAGAGGTTAGGAGAACTCAACCTGATGACGCTGGAGTACAGGAGGAATAAGGGCAACATGATAACATACAAAATACTGAGGATTGACAAGGTGAACAGAAACGGAATATTACTGTGACAGGATCCTAGAACAAGGATAATCAATTGAATGTTGGAAGCTCAGATGAGTCAGAGGAATGTTAGGAACTATTTCTTTAGTTTTAGAGTTATCAGGCAGTGGAACAATTAGTGAAATAGTAGAGGCAGCATCCATACATAGCTATAAAAAGACGTATGATAAGACTCATGATACAGGAGTGGACTTAGTAACGACTAGCAAAGAGGCGGGTCCAGGAGCTGTGAATCGACCCTTGCAACCACTTATAGGTGGATACATACAGTTGAGCACACACACACAAAGAATGGACACAAAGCTCACGTCAACCAAGTAACCACCGCAGAGTAATTGATATCTTTATGCAACTTATGTATGGGCAGTCACTGAGTAAGCAGAACCATCATGGAAACAATCTTTGGTAAAGGAAGTTAAATTATTGGAGAATGTACATAAGACTGTTACAATTCTAGTTCCTGAGCTATGATGCATGAGATTTGAGGCTATAAAAGTTGACGCTGACAACATTGGAAGACGAAAGAAAATGTGATGTTATGATAATAATACATAGAAAATACACAAATAACCCGCACATAAAAGAGATAAACTTACGACGACGCTTCGGTCCGACGGACCATTTACAAAGTCACACTAACCAGATCATCAGATCAGATCAGAGGACTCACAGGTAAGGACCCACGAGGGGCGAGGGGCAAGTGGGGACAGTGCGAAGAATAGACGGTGAGAAGAATATCTTGAGTCGAAGAGAGAAGAGTCGGGACTAGACCCAACTGCTAAGCCTGGATAAACAATGACGAAGACGATGTAGAAGACAACAGGAACTCTGCAGGTGCTGACTGCATCTTGCTGGATGGAAGATTGCTGCTTCTTGATGGTGATCGGTGGCTGCAGGCGACAAGGGAGGAGTTCAACGTTGATTGGTCATTTCATAATGGCTTGGTGGTTATTTGGAGTTGTGGCGTTTTTTTACGATGAAAGTGTTCTTGGAGAGTACAGTTCCATTTTCAAGACGTGTAAATCGTTGGAGAGGAATTATCATGAGACGTGTTAACGTATGTCGATATCGAGGATCTTGAGAGCATTTTTCAGTATTCTTTATAAGTTTTGGAAGTTCAATTTTAGAAGTATGGTTGGAAGATTCGATGACAAACTTGACTGTCTTTTGGATGAGGTGAGATTTGAGTTCAGATGGCTCCATGTCTTGAGGATAATTTGCTGTGGTGCAGAATGATACTCCATCCCAATCAATGTACTTGTCGTTATCTTCATCTTGTACAGTATCGAGTCTAGGGTCGTAGGCTGGTGTTGTTGGTGCTGGTAAATATGCATTATCATCTTCATTGTCATCTTCAGTAGACGAATGGGAAGATGTTTCTGGTAGAAAGGCTTCTGATTGGTCGGTTTCATTGAGGAGTGGTGGCGGTGGAGACTTCTCATTGGACGTTGTTGGAGTGACGTCACTAGTTGTTGGTGGTGTTGGAGCTACTGTCGCAGAGGTTTTAATTAAGTCTTTGGTGAATTTTAGAATTTCTTCAGAAGGTGGAGATGCTGGGAATATGAATGATAGCATGTTATTAATGCAAATAGCTCGTTGATGGTAGAATTAAAGGTTCCGGGTATAGCCAAGTTCTGCATGTGAGCGTATAGTAAACAGTAGTGGATCTTCGTTACGTCACATGTTGGAGGAGTGATGATGGTGGTGGAGGCGGGTTGAGTAGATGCTTGAAGTAATTTTGTAGTGTCTGCTTGTAACTTTGCAATTACTGCATACGTTGGTGTGTTGTTAGTAGGTTTTTTCTTTGCTGCATCTTGTGCTTTCTTCATAATTTCCTTTCTTGTAGGACATTTTGCTGCCAGTGTATGGTGATCATTACTTTTGCAGTTTAAACATGCTGATTGTGTTGGAATAGCGGCGTTACAGGAACTGAAGGTGTGTCCCTCACTACCACATGTAGTGCAGAACTTCTTGTCTTTTGCTGGACATGCTTTGGTGGTGTGAAGATAAGAATAACAGTTCCAGCAATGTTGGATGTAGTGGTATCTCTCTGCTTCAATGTAGGTGGGACTGATGTAGTAATAGTAAACAGCGAGGCCTTCGTTCAGAGCAGTGGCAGCCATGTTCACGTCGGTGAAGGTGACCTTGAGCATAGACGTTGCATTTGGGATTTTGGTAATGCTATCAACAGTAGCCCAAGTATTTTGCGTTTCAATGGATGACGTGAGTTCAGCAATTGATTGAGAAGTCAGAATCTTGTCCAGATTTTTTAGGAATACTGATTTCCTTGCCCTGAGGGCAGGAGATGATGTAACAGTAAACCCTTGAGTAGTAAGAGTAGTGGTGGCTTCTGTAGTGAGTAACTTCCCTGCTTCAGCATCATCGTGACACACAGCAATGAATGCTTCTTTCAGTGACAAAATGGTGTTGAATTTCACATGCAATGCTCCCTGAACAACAGTTGCAAGAGCAATCTTCGTTGAATCATCAACGGTACCACTTTTTGGCTTGATCTTTACACGATTTGCGTAGCTCATCGTGCAAGTCAAGGCGAAGACGACGCTGGTAAAGGTTCCCCTCCCCAACGGGGATCGTAGGGAGACAAGCTACTATGACCTGCCTGGGCGAGAGTCAAAAGCAGAATCCTCTCCTCCCTCCTCTCTTTAACTCCACTAACCAGAAGTGGAGCAGGACGGCTATATATAGGCAGGAAGAGGTGGTGGTAGTAGTAGTAGTAGTACAAGAATGGTATATAATACCGACAAGATGAAATTAAGAGACACGCGCAACACCCGGGCATCCCTATCGTAGACGTTATTTAATACATAGAAAACTCAGGAAACAATAGGGAAGACGATGATAGTGTGTTTGAGAGGCGGGAAACCTGTACTCAGAGTATCAGGGATATCAGTAGGTATTTCTTTAGCAAGTTGTTGTTTCTTGTGAAATGTGAAAAGAAAAATGCTTCTATGTACATTTTTTATTTATTTATGAGACGGCAGCGTGAACCCGGTTTATAGGTCAACCCTAGTGTGTCCAGGTCGACCGATAAACACGCATGCCCAGATGACACAATACCCCTCGTGATAGAGATAAAATTGTTATGCTACACTCGGTCACACATTCCAGTATGCCAGGCAAGAAGATGGCATGAGAGTGACACATCGTTTCAGCTTGGCACCAGGGAAGTTATGCAGCAATACCTAACAGGTGGACTGCTAGTTTTACTAGAGATGGCATAGTACAAATTATTCAGTTTTTTTCAGTCTTATGGCCACGTAGCAAAGTAAACCAATCAGCTAAAAGTAAGTCAGTAGGGTAAGAGTAAGTCAACATTAGGACACTCTATGATTTAATTAATAAATGAGGGAAAACCCTTCGAAATAGTGTCATGGTTGTACACCCAAAAACTTAGTGTATCACCACCCGCAGTGTCATCTAGCGGGCCGCTGCAATACTCAGGATTTCCTCAGGTTTGAGTTTTTTAAGTTTCTACTCCTGGTAGTATCAACCTTACCTGGTGTGGCTTGAAGCTTGGAGAATCACTTCACCTGCACTTTTCTCCTGATCAGGTAAAGTGATCTACCACGGGTATTTAATTTCTTTGTTATTATTAACCTGGTTACCAGTAATGACATTAAGGTACATTTGTCTCCCCTTGTCTTTCTTCAGTGTTATACTTAATATCCATCTAGTATCCAGTGTTTTTTTTTTAATTATCAGCTCTGCTGCTGGCTTAGTAATCCAGAGTAGTGAGTGAGACACTACGAACCAGTATTGACAGTATTTTCTGAACATCTGACTAACACTGTCTTCCCAGGATAACCAATATCAATTTTACTAAACTTCTAAGATCTGGACATAAAAGATTATCCTGCCTTAAGATCACACTGGAACCAACCACGCCCAATTTTTTATTTTATTTATTTTTATTTAAAATCCCGGCAAAATTCTTATTATTATTATTATTATTCAAAGTTGTTATTTATTGTTCCATATTTCTGTTCAGGCGGAAGGCGTTCCCCTGACAATGGCGACCTTGCCAGGATACGACTCTCGAAGTAACATCTTTCTGAAGGTTCAGCTGATCGTAAGTATAACATATGAGAAAGTAAAGGACGAGTTGTGTATCACTTTTGAGGGTAATGCTACAAGCTAAGTCACAGATTAAATAGTGAACTGAAGTGGGACTTAGCTTGATACACAGCTTTCGCTTACACAGCCATCCCTGCAGGCGATGTCTTGAGAAACTGTCGTATGCATCCTTCAAGGGCTGAAATTTAAAATATTATGGGTGAGTATAATTACCCATAGGGGGTGTTATGTCAGTATTTTCATTACTGAATACTGACTGGATCCATTGAATCCTATACTCACGTGTGTGGACTCAAAAGTCTGTGTTTCACTGGGTATTGGTACGTTAATAATCATAAAAGGATATCCAGTGCACAGCTGACCTTCCCCTATCATTTATATTAAATGCGTCTGGGTATTTGTAACTGACCCGTAGTTGCACCCGGTTATCTGTTGTCTTGACTGAAGTACACGTGTTCTTTGAAGAATGTCACATACACTCCATTTGGATCACAACACTCATTGCTACACTCTGATCATCAAGTATTGTTTTATTATTCACAATTGTATCACTAAAGAAGCTGATCACACTTCTCTAAGTTTTTTGATGAGTTTGAGATACTTTTATGCACAAAAATGCGTGGATCGGTGTTCTTTCATAGTTATCCCGGCGTCAGTGTGTCCCTCAGCAGAGTCAAAAGCAATCTAAGACACCTCTCTTCCTTGCCAAACTACCACCAGGAAGCAAAGCTGAATGTTTGATTCTTGCTGTATAAGCACAGACAACAATGTACATCTTTATTGTGGTAATAAAGTGGGTGCAGGATTTTCCTGTCCTGCTAAGGTAAGAAATTGATTGTCTCTTATTTAAACTACACTACTTGCAACACTGGTCTCTTGCGAAGTCGTATGACCTGTAACTGGTACATGCTGGTTAAACATCTGTTGGTAATTACTTGATGTAACAGTAAACAAGATGCTTGCCCCTTCTGAGAGGGCTCGCCCCATCAGGGCTGAAGGGCTGAAAGGGGCTGAAAGGGGCTGAAGGGGGCTGATACCCCCCCTCCAGGAGAAAATTTATCCACAATCATTGTTTCCTACGGAAGTGATGTCAAGTCATTACTGGTAGTCTTGTTAGACTTGCTGTTCTGGTTCTAGGGATCAGTTTAGGTGTTTGCCCATTGTTGGACCTGGGGAGATGAGATAATAACCCCTCCTGTGTGAACCAGGTTTGGCTGTTGAACCCCTCCTGTGTGTACCAGGTTTGGTTGTTGAACCAGGTGAAGGTCGATGGGCTCACAATTATGTTCTTCAAAGAAGGAAAATTCTGTTTATCTCCTTCAGTGTCAAGGTTTATAAAGTGTGCGACCACTGTGTCCCTCTTTTGAAAAAGCCGTTTCAACTATTTGTTTTCCCTTAGTACAGATTCGTCAGGTTTTGTGTGCATAATATATCATTTCTCAACATGGATTCTTTAGATTTCTGGTTGAGAGCTCGAAGGGAGATGAAATTTACTGGTCAAAACCATGATATCTATATTTCTTGTAAGATAGTTATAGCTAAAAGGGAAGAACATTAAAAACTAGCTCGCGAAGAGAAGCAGGCAGGAACAGCAAAGGATAGCTAGAGAGGAGAAAATGGAACAGGAAAGGATAGCTAAGAAAGACAGAGATCAGGCAAGAGAAGTAGCATTAAAAATTAAAGATATTGATGAAAAAGATAAACATATGAGTTTAGAACAGTTAAGATTGAGTTAGAAGTCAAGAAGCTGGAACTTTGTTAACAGAAAATAGAAGAAGGGGTGCTAGATTACCCTACCCAGGAAGCAATTATCAGAATGCCTCAAATACCACCTTTCACAAAGCAAGATGACATGTCTGCATATATAACAAAGTTTGTGAACACTGCCACTATCTGAATGTCCCTTAGATTTTTGAGCAACTAGACCTTACCTTCTGATGTAATAACTAATTATAGTTTATTGGAGAAATCCTTAACGCTTTCAAGAAAACCATCCATCATTATGGGTCGGAGTTTCGTCATGCTAGAATAACTCCAAATCAAAATTACGTGCAGTTCTTAAAAAATCTTTTCAGATTATTTGATTCGTGGATTGATAGTGCCGAAGCCAATCACGACTTCGTCTAGTTAGAAGACCTTATAGTAAGAGATAATTTCCTCTCTTCTGTAACATCTGATCTAAGAATATTTGCTAAGGAACGAATTGCTCATACTGCTTCAGAAATGGCCCAAGCTGCATTTTATGGTACACAGGTTGTAATGGGAATTGGAGCAAACAAACTCATCAGTAGACTATATACAGTTATGTACAATATGTACAGATAGAATAATAATAAGTGTACAACACGGAGAAAGATGACAAAGCAGAAGCCAGTGCACCATTCTCAACCAGCAGGTAGGCAAGTCTGCCAGTGCATACTGCAAGTGAACCACGTTGCTTAAATTTTGGCAGGCTTGCCTGTGACTGGTCAGTGAACCAAGATATTGATTTAAGGACGAGTGCCCTATCAATCGTTAAACCCTCAGCACCCAGTTCGCTGGTTGGGAGGCAGCTTGTATGGAAGTGTGACATACACCGAGTAAATTGTCATATACTCTTTGCATGCCACTCCCCCACGCAAAAAGGGCTCTAATAGCCAGTACTAGGCCTCCACCTCTATGGGTAGCGAGCCGCCATGGCACTGAACAATAAAGGAACCGCCTTTCCTCTCAACCATCCAACTCATTAGATAGTGCTCAACTTTTCTCGAGACTTAAAGTCAAACTCTATCCTAGAGGGAGACAGTAGACAGTAGGACTAACATGGTTCAAGGCACCTGTGGATGGTAGCAGAATGTATCTGTCACTAAAAAAAAACAGCATTAAACATATTTATTAAAGGGAAAAAGAGCTAAGTTTCCCATATGGTCCCTAACACATCCTAACCTAAATTAAACACGGAAAGAGTATCTGCCAGTACATTTTCCTTGCCGGCAATATGGGCGTGTTTAATGTTATACAGCTGTAGCCTGAGACCCCATCTCATCAGACATTTGTTGTTTTTTCATGGTGTTGAAGTAGACCAGAGGATTGCGATCGTTGTGACTACTTGGAACGACTGCCCAACGTAGATCTTGAAATATTCCGATGCAAGTATCAGAGCAAGGGCTTCTTACTCAATGGTGATGTAAGCCCTATGGTGAGGTTGATACTTGGCAGAGAAGCAAGCAACAGGCTGCAGCCACTCATCCTCATCTTACTGTTGGAGTACTGCCCCTACCCTGGACTCACATGCATCAACCTATAATACAAAAGGTTTTGGAAAAACAGGAGACAGGAGAATGGGTGCAGTACAAAGTAGCTGTTTGACTACTGATGTAACAACTGATTATAGTTTATTGAAGAAAGACTTACTTAACGCTTTCAAGAAAACTATCCATCATTACAGATCAGAGTTTCGTCATGCTAGGATAACTCCAAATCAAAATTACATGCAGATCTTAACAAATATTTTCATATTGTTTGATTCGTGGATTAATAGTGCTGAAGTCAAGCACGACTTCGTCTCGTTAAGAGACCTTGTAGTAAGAGATCAATTCCTTTCTTCTGTAACCTCTGATCTAAGAATCTTTATTAAAGAACGAATTGTTCATACTGCTTCGGAAATGGCCCAAGCTGTATATTTCGATCACAGGTCGTAATGGGAATTGGAGCAAACTCAACAGTAGACTATAATGTATATTTGCCTTCACCCACTATATGCAGGTATATACACTATGTACATTATGTACAGACAGAATAATAATAATTGTACACCACGGTGAGAGATGACAAAGCAGGAGCTAAAGTGCACCATTCTCAACCAGCAGGTAGGCACGTCTGCCAATACTTACCGCAAGTGAACCATGCTGCTTCAGTTTTGGCGGGCTTGCCTGTGATTGGTCAATGAACCAAGGTATCGATTTAAATACGGGTACCTTATCAATCGTTAAGCCCTTAGCACCCATTTTGGTGGTTAGGATGCAGCCTATATGGGAGTGTGACATACGCCGAGTAACTTGTAACATTCTCTTTGCGTGCCACACCCCAACCCCAAAAGAGCTCTAATAGCCAGGACTAGTCCTGGATTAGAGTCCTTTCAGAGAGGGGATTTGGCATGCAAAGAGAATGATACAGTTGATCTCTTACTATAAGGTCTCTTAATGAGACTTAAGGAGATTCTTGACTTCAGTACTATCAATCCACGAATCAAACACTCTGAAAAGATTTGTTAAGAACTGCTTGTAATTTTGATTTGGAGTTATCCTAGCATGACGAAATTCCGACCTGTAATGATGGGTAGTTTTCTTAAGAACATAAGAATGTAGGAGCACTGCAGAAGGCCTACTGGCCCATACGAGGCTTTCCTCAACAAACTATAATTAGTTATCATAAAACTAGTAGTCAAACGGCTACTTTGTACTGCACCCATTCTCATGTCTCTCGATTTTTTAAAACCTTTTGTATTACAGGTTGATGCACGTGAGTCCAGGGAAGGAGCAGTACTCTGATATCCAACTAAGTTGGTATCATTAGTTATCATCTCTGTGAGTGATACAACTTCAGGGGTATGGTGTCAAATTTTCAGTTACTGAAAGCAGTGAAGAATTTTTTCTCGAGAATAGTGAGGCTCAGGTTAGAGCTTGGAGGAGAGACGAAGATTATTTCCCAGTAAAAGTATGCTTTAAACTGAGATGTGTGATGTCACCATGGTTGTTCAGTATATTAACAGGTGGGGTTGTAAGAGAAGTGAGTGCTCAGGTGTTGGCAAGAGGCATGAGATTAGGATGTAAAGAATCTAACGCAAATTAGGAGTTCTCAAAGTTGCTTTTTGCTGATGACACTGTGTGTTTGAGAGTTCCTGAAAAGAAGTTGCAGAGGCTGGTGGATGAGTTTCGTATGACATGTTAAAGAAGGAAAGCACAAGTGAATAAAGGAAAGAGTAAAGTGATGAGGATAACCAAAAAAAAAAAAAACTAATGAAAGACTAGATATTAGATGGCCGGGAGGGAGTATGGAGGAAGTGAATATGTATTCAGATATTTGGCAATGGATTTGTCAGCAGATGGGTCTATGAACGACGAGGAGAATTATAGAACTGATGAGGAGAAAAAGGAGTCTGTGGAGACAAAGAACATTAACCAAGGAAGCAAAAAAGGGGACGTATGAGATTATAGCCACACCAACGCTATCATATGGGTTTGGAGCATGGACTGAGGAGGGGTTGGTGAGTGGTTCAGACACTTAGAAAAACAGAACCAAAGAAAATGACTTGGAGAGCCAGGATTCTTATTTGTTGGTTTAATGATTCATATATATTCATTTCTTCCTGAAGTTCACTGTTCTTCAGCGACCTCCCTTTCCTCCCACCTCTTTTCTTTCCAGATTTCTGTCTGTTATCAATAGTTCCTTTGCTGCTCTCATTATCATCTGCACCTCGCGGCTGCTCAAGAATATTTCCCCACAGGTTTTATTTATTCTTCTCTGACCTCTGTCCACTCACCTGCTGTTACTATGACTTCCACCTTCCCTTCATCTCTTCTAGCTCCTTCGTCTGCTTCCTTCAGATCCTCTTACAGGCTTTGCACCTTTGCTTCGGGAGGTGTAACCCTTCTCTTCCATTCCATTCTTTCTGTAGATATATTCTGTAACTTTTCCTCCGTCTCTTATCAAAAGATACTAATACTTTCTTTTCAATTTTTTTTTGCATCTTGTATCTAATCCCAGCTTATGTAAATTCCATCTCAGTCCCCTCATGTCATATTTCTTCCTTCTCAACTTTCCTTCGTCTTCTAGCTGGCTTTTGAATTCACATCTCTCCTCTCTACAAGAGAGGAGAGATGTGAATTTGTGATTGCTCCTTTTTACCTGTTTCCTCCTGTGCCAAAAGACACATAAAAAAAAACAGGCATAAAACTGAAACAAAACATTATCAAATTTTAACAAATTATAAATCTCCTAAAAATAATATGCTAAATCATTGTGGAACAATCAATGTCGTTCTATATCACCCGGTCTGTGGTTAAAGGATGAATTGAAACACAAGGGAAATTATTTTCCTACATTTAATAATGAATATATGATCCTTGGAAGCAATAGCATGAGTAGGTTCCCGGAACAGCAGAACATAAGAAAGGAAATACAGCATTTTAAACATGAGATCAATAATAAGATTATTGTATCAGTTATCAGTACCCATACTGTAAGTAATATAATAAACCAAACCACGGGCGGGATTGAACCCGCGATCAGAGAGTCTCAAAACTCCAGACCGTCGCGTTAGCCACTGGACCAGCTAGCCACAATAAGATTCGTCCAACTAGGTATATTTCTACACCATAGAAAGGTTAGCATAGGCACCACTGTGACCACAAATAATTAAAAAAAGAATATTCAGAAATAACAAAAAAGGCACAATACCGTGACTGGAACGATACACAAATAACCCGCACATAAAAGAGAGAAGCTTACGACGACGTTTCGGTCCGACTTGGACCATTGACAAAGTCACACTAACCAGAGGTGGAGCAGGACGGCTTTATATAGGCAGGAAGAGGTGGTGGTGGTGGTAGTAGTAGTAGTAGTACAAGAATTGTATATAATACCGACAAGATGAAATTAAGACACATGCGCAACACCCGGGCATCCCCATCGTAGACGTTTCGCCATCCAGCCAGCCACTGGATGACGAAACGTCCACAACAAAGACAACCAGACGCCGCACATGTGTCTTTCTCTCTCCTGTCTCGTGTTTCTGTTCCTTCTTCATTTATTTCACCACTTCCCCTTTCACGCACCTCTGTGCGCTTGCTCTCCCTCTGTGGGCATCTAGCTCTCTTGCAGTGCTCCCCTTCCTTTGTATTTGACTGACTCGTCTTCCTTATTTCCCACTTCTACCACTACCACTACTACTACCTCTTCTTCTTCTACTACAACTACTGATGAAATTAAGACACATGTGCGGCGTCTGGTTGTCTTTGTTGTGGACGTTTCGCCATCCAGTGGCTGGCTGGATGGCGAAACGTCTATGATGGGGATGCCCGGGTGTTGTGCATGTGTCTTAATTTCATCTTGTCTTTATTATATACAACTCTTGTACTACTACTACTACTACTACTACCACCACCTCTTCCTGCCTATATATAGCCGTCCTGCTCCACCTCTGGTTAGTGTGACTTTGTCAATGGTCCAAGTCGGACCGAAACGTCGTCGTAAGCTTCTCTGTTTTATGTGCGGGTTATTTGTGTAATATTCAGAAATGTGGAACAACAGCCTAGCATAACATAAACAGTGACTAACAACAAAAACAAGCGCAGTTCTCAGTGTACCAATGACTGTTTTACAAAGATCTCATTGTGCATCACTAAGTAATGTAATAATAACTGTTGATATATAATTAAATAGGATTAGAAGCAGTGAATAGTTTTTACTAGGACAGTGAGGCTCAGGTTGGAGTATGTATGATGGAGTATGTTTAATATACATGGTGATCACAAAAACACTCCCTGATTTGAAACAGGTATAACAAGTACTTTTATTGTAATAATCTTTCACATTTAGTAGCTTCAGATGCAGGATTTCATTCAGTTTCATGTGGTATAGGGTAGCATTAAAGGTAGTCAATGTGCGCCCCTCTGGTTGCTCGACAAATATCGATGCGATAGTCCAGTTCAGTCCAGACGCTCTGCAGCACATCTGGTATTATAATGCGAACTGCTTCAGTGATCGAAATTGTGGCTAGCTGGTCCAGAATACAAACAGATATAAGTATAAAGATGATATTCAACACATTAACACTGAGTTACCTGTATTAGTGTAAATCTCTGTTTAAGTACCATAGAAAAAATGTAAATAAAGTAAGACGAAGAGCGTTTAACAGCCTCTGGCGTCCTGACAAGAGCCAGTACAAGGCATCACATCCTACACGGGGACAGTAACCATTAAAATCCACAGAAATAACTAGAGTTACTTAGACCAAGCTCAGCAACTCACTAGATATCAGGCTGTGGCTGAACACACATATCCAAACAAGGTTTTATTTGTAGGCTAGGCTTCTGCGCATGAACGTAATGACTTACTAGAACAAGATGTCTCTAATTTCGTCCCAGCTACTGTCACTTGTTTCACTACATGCTGATTCATAGCAAGAGACTCAATGACCAGATGCTGCATGTAGTAAGAAGCCACAACCTTGATCTTCAGTGACCTAACAACAACTCTTCACCACAGGAAGAACGAGCAGCCTCGCAGTCTCACCAAACTAACATGTGTGTTAGCTACTCCCCCTCCCCCCCACACAGTTGCTCTAACGAACAGTTGATGACTCAAAGCCATGAAAACTTCAGGACGAAGTCGTCAATGAGATAAGAACATTTAAGGACCTCAATTATGTTTTCAAGAACGAGAAACTCCTAAGAAGACAGCAGCTGGTACAAGAAATTTGTCCCAGAGACACGTAAACGGAACTGAAGACTTAGAGAGCGACTGTCTTTTCGGCCAGATACTTTCTTACCTTTAAATGTGAAAGTCTAGCAATTATTACATTGTAAGAGTACGTGAAAGGTGAACAAATTAGTAAACAGGATTTCTGGCGATAAGCTGGTGACAGCAGTGTGTCAGAACGACTCAACTAGGAAGGTGGTAGTTCAGCTAGTGAATATTTAACTCTTACTTAAATATATAATCAACATTCACGTTAATATATGATACGTGAATAAATATTGATATACATCATAACATACGATATACATGGATAAGTGTTTAACTCTCACACCACAGAAAAATATCTGAACTTCTGTATTTTACTTAGCCTCTGTAGTCCTTTTTCATGACGAATTTATATTCAAACATTCATAACAACAGCCTGTCAAAAAAATCAACAAATCTTGCGCAAATATTATAGTTTAACCTACTAAAAATGTATGTGTCCCATACAGGCAGCAGAACCCATGATAATCTTGACGGAGACAGAATCAGACTGTTCATCTCACAACTCAGGGGCAACTTTGAAACAAATCCCTCTGCAGGTAAGTGAATCGTATTTCGGGTTCTGAGTGACGTACAGTGTTATCTCCCACCCCTGAT
Organism: Cherax quadricarinatus; assembly: GCF_038502225.1. Classification (NCBI taxonomy): domain Eukaryota; kingdom Metazoa; phylum Arthropoda; class Malacostraca; order Decapoda; family Parastacidae; genus Cherax; species Cherax quadricarinatus. The sequence continues at coordinate 104,037 of NW_027195777.1, forward strand.
GTCTCTTTCAAATGGACCTCGATACTCCTCGACAAATGTAAATAGTACTTTGGTAGGGGACACTTATAACAGTAGTTTATTCTTCACAGGCCTCAAGGAAACGTTTTTAAACCTTGTACTAGCTCCCTTTCTTACTTTAGCTAATATTTTTAAAGCAGCATTTGACAGTAAATTAGGAAGTGCTACCGTCATGCGAAGTGATAGTGAAACAGAAACCTGTAACTGTTTTACATGATGGTAGGATTACTGTTGTCCTCTTTCTCTGTTTCATAAACACGCTGGATAACAGGTACATCTTGCTACTTCTACTTACACTTAGGTCACACTACACAGGCATGCACATGCATATATATACATACACACATCTAGGTTTTTCTCATTTTCTCTTAATAGTTCTTGTTCTTCTTTATTTCCTCTATTCTCCATGGGGAAGTGGAAAAGAATCTTTCCTCCGTAAGCTAGGCGTGTCATATGAGGCGACTAAAATGCCGGGAGCAATGGGCTAGTAACACCTTCTCCTGTAAACCTTTACTAAAAAAGAGAAGAAAAACTTTATAAAACTGGGATGCTTGAATGTGTGTGGATGTAGTGCGGATGATATGAAAGAGATGATTGCTGATGTTATGAATAAGAAGTTGGATGTCCTGGCCCTAAGCGAAACAAAGATGAAGGGGGTAGTGGAGTTTCGGTGGGGAGAAATAATTTGAATAAGACAGGAGTATCTGAGTGTTAGAGCTAAGGAAGGGGTGGCAATAATGTTGAAGGATCAGTTATGGAAGGAGAAGAGGGAATATAAATGTGTAAATTCGAGGATTATGTGGATATATATATATATATATATATATATATATATATATATATATATATATATATATATATATATATATATATATATATATATATATAGTGGGACCCACAGCCTCTGAGAAGTGGATAAAAAGGCTTCAAGGAAGAATATTTCGATTTCTTCCTGAAGCCGTTCGAGTATTCCACTTCCCCTACCACCTCATCTTTTCGTTCTTTTTTACCAATAGGTATATTTTATTACATAATATTGTACAAAAAGATTTAAAAGATACATTGTTGATATAAAGATGGCATATACAGTACATGAGGTGTGAGAGGTAAATGTCTAGTACATATTGTTACATGTTAGTCACTAATTATAAGGCGAAAATCTCATCCAGCTCTTCAGAACTGGGGTGTGTGCCCAAAATACAGAAGGCATTATCCCTCTGAACAGCAGCGCTGAGTCGCTGGAACAGAAAACTAGCTGCCCTGGGATCCCTAGTTACCATGATGAGTCTTTTGCCTAGCTCCTTCAGGAATTTAGATTCACTCTTTTCCCATGAGCCAAGGGTCTCTGAGCCTATGGGAACAAACATACAATGATGGGCAAGTTCCCCATATTTTCTAGACTTTTGGGACTCCCTGAAGCTGGCGGCTACCCCTCCTTCTTCCCTGGTGTATTGGAGATAGGTATCAGGCAAGGTAGATGCACGTGTGGACTCTTCTGGCTGCCATCAGATCTGCATAGTTGGGGTGGCTCCCTTACTGCTGGGCATCTGGCTGTTCTGAAATGTGAGGGAAAAGTTCCATAGATAGGAGTAGCGAGCGAGTGTATAGTGATGATAGTTTGATTGCCCATCTGCTTGTTAAGGTAGGGTCAGTCTAGCTCCCGCTATCCCCCCTTTTTCTCCACCCGGAAAGGTGACGTGTCGAGCTCCGACCAAATGGTAATCACTTGACTCACAGCTCCCAACACAACTGTAAGTAAAAGCCTCTGCTCCAGTTTTTAATGGATATATTGGTTAAAAGCTTCACTTTTAACCAATTCCAAGATGTAGTTCATGTTGCCTTGATTTCCAGGTTTTGTATTTCAGCCTTCACCAGTCCTATAAATGCTTTACTTATCATGGAGAGTGATTTCTTAAGAAGTGTGTAACTTTTGTCTCTTTCTAGCTTGGAATGTCAGCTGGCTACCAAAGAAACAGTGTTGAAGGAGACGAACTTCACATGAGTTCTGGGACGCCACTTTTTATCTACATACCTTATAAGTGTAGCCAACCCCAGGCAACTACCTCTCATCTTTGCAGTGATGAAAGACCTGCGTTCCTATCATCTTGACGGATTTTTCAAGGCTGGAGACACTGTGACGAACTAGTCGTTGGGTTGTCACTCAACAGCTGTGACCCCCCCCCCCACATCATCAGCAATGGCTACAATTTCTACAATACGCAGTGTCAACATCAACCAGTCACCACAGTCTAATTGTACATATTACCGTTGAATTCAGATATCATTTTTATATTTCATTTTTCATTTTTCTTTCAAGTAGGATAAAAGTTCATATTTAAATGTTTTATATTTTCAGTTATAACAATAAAGTGTTTATATTGGTATATTATTTCTTTTTCTATTCATTAATTTTCCTGAGGAGGAGCCAGCCTTGGTAATACTGAAGTTGTTACAGGGCTGAGTAAGCCTTCACTCCTTCCAGGATCACTCGACTGAATCAAGATTCAACTCCATCTCGAATCTACCATTGGAACTTCAACGCCGCATACCACAGATGGTTACCACCAACCATGAGTAATCATTCTCTATGGTAGGACTACAGTACAGGTATGTAAAAGATTTGGTGATTGTTATAGTCTCAATTTATTGTAAGTCAAGTCAGGATATACTATTTAATTCTGTCATCTTTGTTTATGTGAGCTTGAAATGATTTGGAAGAATAGACTCTAGGGACCCGAGATTTTCCAGTGACAAGTTGTTTCATTGAGCTCTATTTAGTGAGAAGATTGGATGGTCAAGGGACCCCATTCAACTTGCTGTTTGGTCGGAGCCGGCATTGAACCCTCTATTTTCATTCACACATACTGTTAAATCGAATCAGGGATCGAACCCTCCGATTTATTTAGTTTGAGCGGAGCAGGAATTGAACCCTCCATTTTCTTTGATATATCCGTTTCATTTTCCCCCGGCAGTTTAAGTTATTCTTGCAAGTATGGAGGAATACCAGTTTTGGATGAACACTGGGAATAAGTTAGGAATAACAGGGAAAAATTTAGAAGCTTTCATTAGCTCCATGATCCACGAAAGAGAAAGAAAGGAGAGAGATTGAATTGAAAGAGAAAACCAAGACAGAAAGAGAGAGGAGAAAAGGAGAGAGAGAGAATTAGAGAGGAGAAAAAGGAGAGAGAATCGAGAGTGAGGAGAAAAAGGAGAGAGATTGAATTGAAAGAGAAAATCAAGAAACACAGAAAGAGAAAGAGAGGAGAGAGCTAAAGTACATGAGGAACAAGTTAGGTTAAGTGAACTTGAGGAAAGAGCAAAAGATAGAGAAGTTGAGGAAAAAACTAGAGAGAATGAGTTGCGAGAGAGACAAAGATTGTGAGGTAGAGAAAGCTCGCCTTGAATTAGAAAATAAAAAATTAACTTTTACACAACAACAATTAGAGGAAGGAGTAATTGATCATCATACAGCTAGTGCACATAGTGCAACACCTAATTTACCTCCCTTCACAGAAGGTGAAGACATAACTTCATACATAATTAGGTTTGAAAATACTGACACCCTCTGCAAATGGCCAGCTGGCACCTGGGCTACCAGGTTAGGAATGTTATTTTCTGGTACAGCTTTGAATATCTATGCAACTTTGTCGCAGGATGTCATATGTAATTATAATCTACTTAAGAAGGCAATTCTTAAAGTATACCAAAAAAAACACAAATTCTTACAGGAAAGATTTCAGGTATGCCACCTTACAGCCTGGCCAGAACTTTCAGCAGTTACAGGTAACACTCTTTCGTTTGTTCGACTTTTGGATAGAGAGTTCAGGAATTGATCACAGTTATGAATCTCTTCGAGACTTCATGGTTGCTGACCAGTTCCTGACAGCTCTTCCTCAACAGGTACGAACATTCATTAGAGAACGTAACCTGATTAAAGCTGAGGAAGTTGCTGAGGCCGCTGACTTGTATGCTGAGGCTCACAATTCCTATAAAAACCTAAAGGGATCGAAGCCCTAAGGACAAGGGTTCACCAGATCTTAAGAAATCAAAGCCTTTAGTAGAAAGTAAACTGACGTCTTTTATTCTGGTTTGTCATTTATGTGGTGTTAAGGGACATAAACGTCCCGATTGTACTGACCCGACTGTAATGACCAGGCACCCTTCTGTTCAGGAACAGTTAATGGACTTAATGTATCTACCATTTTACGAGACACTGGATGCACATGTATAGTCATTTAAGAACATAAGAACATAAGAAAGGAGGAACACTGCAGGAGGCCTGCTGGCCCATACTAGGCAGGTCATTTACAATTCATCCCACTAACAAAACATTTGCCCAACCCAATTTTCAATGCCACCCAAGAAATAAGCTCTCATGTGAAAGTCCCACTCAGATCCAACCCTTCCCACTCATGTAGATTTGAAACTACCCAAAGTCCCAGCCTCAATAACCCAACTAGGTAGACTGTTCCACTCATCAACTACCCTATTTCCAAACCAATACTTTCCTATGTCCTTTCTAAATCCAAACTTATCTAATTTAAATCCATTACTGCGGGTTCTCTCTTGGAGAGATATCCTCAAGACCTTGTTAATATCCCCTTTATTAATACCTATCTTCCACTTATACACTTCGATCAGGTCTCCCCTCATTCTTCGTCTAACAAGTGAATGTAACTTAAGAGTCTTCAATCTTTCTTCATAAGGAAGATTTCTAATGCTATGTATTAATTTAGTCATCCTACGCTGAATGTTTTCTAACGAATTTATGTCCATTTTGTAATACGGAGACCAGAACTGAGCTGCATAATCTAGGTGAGGCCTTACTAATGATGTATAAAGCTGCAGTATGACCTCTGGACTTCTGTTGCTTACACTTCTTGATATAAATCCCAGTAATCTATTTGCCTTATTACGTACGCTTAGGCATTGCTGTCTTGGTTTAAGGTTGCTGCTCACCATAACCCCCAAGTCCTTTTCGCAATCTGTATGGCTAAGTTCTACATCATTTAACTTATAAGTACTAGGGTTATGGGCACTCCCAAGCTTCAGAACCTTGCATTTATCTACATTGAACTGCATCTGCCACTTTTCTGACCAAGAATAGAGTTTGTTTAAATCCTCCTGAAGTTCCATAACATCTACGTTTGAATCAATTATCCTACCTATCTTTGTGTCATCGGCGAATTTGCTCATATCACTAGTAATTCCCTCATCAAGATCATTGATATATATTATAAACAACAACGGGCCCAAGACTGATCCCTGTGGAACGCCACTTGTTACAGATCCCCACTCGGATTTAACCCCATTTATGGACACTCTCTGCTTCCTGTCAGTGAGCCATGACTCGATCCACAAGAGCACTTTTCCCCCAATGCCATGAGCTGCCACTTTCTTTAACAGTCTATGGTGCGGAACTCTATCAAAAGCCTTACTAAAATCTAAGTAAATAATATCAAATTCTTTATTGTGGTCAACAGCCTCAAAAGCTTTACTGAAGAAAGTTAATAAATTAGTTAGACAAGACCGGCCTCTTGTGAATCCATGCTGAGTATCATTAATCAAGCTATGCTTATCGAGATGGCCTCTTATAATCTCAGCTATAATTGACTCTAGTAATTTGCCTACATTTGAGGTCAGGCTTCTTGGGCGGTAATTTGACGGTAACGACTTGTCCCCTGTTTTAAAAATAGGAGTTACATTAGCCATCTTCCACATATCAGACACTACACCTGTTTGAAGAGATAAATTAAAAATATTAGTTAATGGTTCACAGAGTTCCATTTTGCATTCCTTAAGAACCCTTGAAAAAACCTCATCAGGACCCGGCGACTTATTTTGCTTCAGTCTGTCTATCTGCTTCACAACCATCTCACTAGTGACTGTGATGTTACATAATTTATCTTCTTCTAGCCCACTGTAAAAATTAATTACTGGAATATTGTTAGTGTCTTCCTGTGTAAAAACTGAGAGAAAATAATTATTTAAAATCAAGCACATTTCATTCTCTTTGTCAGTAAGGTGCCCATAGTTATTTTTAAGGGGACATATCTTATCTCTAACTTTTGTTCTATAGACCTGGAAAAAACTTTTTGGGTTAGTTTTAGAATCCCTAGCAACTTTAATTTCATAGTCCCTTTTAGCTTTTCTTATCCCCTTTTTAATGTCCCTCTTAATGTCAATATACTGATTCATAAGATGACCCTCACCTCTTTTGATACGCCTATAAATTCCTTTCTTATGCCCTAGTAGATATTTGAGCCTATTATTCATCCATTTTGGGTCATTTCTATTTGATCTAATTTCTTTATATGGGATAAACGCTCTTTGAGCAGCATGTACTGTGTTCAGAAAACTGTCATATTGATAGCTCTCTTCGTTACCCCAGTCAACAGATGATAAGTGTTCTCTAAGCCCATCGTAATCTGCTAAGCGAAAATCTGGGACTGTTACTGAGTTATCGCTACTATCGTACTTCCATTCAATGCTAAATATAATTGATTTGTGGTCGCTAGCACCCAGTTCCTCTGAAATTTCTAAATTATTAACAAGGGATTCATTGTTTGCCATAACTAAGTCAAGCAGGTTATTTCCCCTTGTAGGTTCTGTCACAAACTGCTTCAAAAAACAATCCTGAAATACTTCTAAGAAGTCGTACGATTCTAAATTCCCAGTCAAGAAATTCCAATCAACATGACTAAAGTTAAAGTCTCCTAGAATTACTACATTATCGTGCCTTGTGGCCTTAACAATTTCCTCCCATAGTAGTTTCCCTTGGTCCCTATCTAAGTTAGGGGGACGGTATATCACTCCTAAAATCAGTTTTTCATGCCCCTCTGAAAATTCTATCCAAACAGACTCTGTATGTGTTACTTCAGACTTAATACCCGTTTTTATGCAACAGTTCAAGCGATCTCGGACATACAATGCCACCCCACCCCCCCTCCCAATACTTCTATCTTCTTGGAACAATTTAAAACCCTGAATATGACATTCCGCAGGCATGTCCCGACTTTTTGAATTAAACCACGTCTCAGTTAAGGCAAATACATCAATGTTACCTACACTAGCAACTAATCTCAACTCGTCCATCTTATTCCTAGCACTACGGCAATTAGCATAATAAACATTGAAAGACTCTCCTTTCTCTTTACCCTTCCAGCTCATTTCTATTTTTCTACTAAACCTATTACTGTCCTTATCACCCAAGGTCCCTTGCTTTTCAATATCTACCTCGTTCTTATTATTACTAGTTCCCCTAGAACTCGTAATATTACTACACTGGGACTTCACTGTTTTCCTGCCAAAACCCATACCACTAACTATTCCTAGTTTAAAGTCCTAACTGCTCCCTCCAGTGCAGTTGCCAGTGCTCCCACCCTCCCAGTGTTCCCTAACGTTAAGAAACTCATTCCTCTGCTATCCTTTCAGACTACTTGGCCATACAGACACTTTTCCTACCATCCGTTGTTACATTTGGTCTATATGGTTCACAGGTTGGTCTGACGCCGTACTAGCTCCCATCACTTCTTGCTCCGTACTAATAGGTAATGTAAAGGGTGCCATTCTTCCTTCTGAGGTTAACCTTTCATCACCAAAGATGGACATAAGTTTTTCAGCTCCTCTTCCTGTAAAATCAGAGAAGCCCCTCGACAGTTCAGATGAGGCAATGTCTCGTGATATTCATTTTTTTTTTTTTATTATCACACCGGCCGATTCCCACCAAGGCAGGGTGGCCCGAAAAAGAAAAACTTTCACCATCATTCACTCCATCACTGTCTTGCCAGAAGGGTGCTTTACACTACAGTTTTTAAACTGCAACATTAACACCCCTCCTTCAGAGTGCAGGCACTGTACTTCCCATCTCCAGGACTCAAGTCCGGCCTGCCGGTTTCCCTGAATCCCTTCATAAATGTTACTTTGCTCACACTCCAACAGCACGTCAAGTATTAAAAACCATTTGTCTCCATTCACTCCTATCAAACACGCTCACGCATGCCTGCTGGAAGTCCAAGCCCCTCGCACACAAAACCTCCTTTACCCCCTCCCTCCAACCCTTCCTAGGCCGACCCCTACCCCGCCTTCCTTCCACTACAGACTGATACACTCTTGAAGTTATTCTATTTCGCTCCATTCTCTCTACATGTCCGAACCACCTCAACAACCCTTCCTCAGCCCTCTGGACAACAGTTTTGGTAATCCCGCACCTCCTCCTAACTTCCAAACTACGAATTCTCTGCATTATATTCACACCACACATTGCCCTCAGACATGACATCTCCACTGCCTCCAGCCTTCTCCTCGCTGCAACATTCATCACCCACGCTTCACACCCATATAAGAGCGTTGGTAAAACTATACTCTCATACATTCCCCTCTTTGCCTCCAAGGACAAAGTTCTTTGTCTCCACAGACTCCTAAGTGCACCACTCACTCTTTTTCCCTCATCAATTCTATGATTCACCTCATCTTTCATAGACCCATCCGCTGACACGTCCACTCCCAAATATCTGAATACGTTCACCTCCTCCATACTCTCTCCCTCCAATCTGATATTCAATCTTTCATCACCTAATCTTTTTGTTATCCTCATAACCTTACTCTTTCCTGTATTCACCTTTAATTTTCTTCTTTTGCACACCCTACCAAATTCATCCACCAATCTCTGCAACTTCTCTTCAGAATCTCCCAAGAGCACAGTGTCATCAGCAAAGAGCAGCTGTGACAACTCCCACTTTGTGTGTGATTCTTTATCTTTTAACTCCACGCCTCTTGCCAAGACCCTCGCATTTACTTCTCTTACAACCCCATCTATAAATATATTAAACAACCACGGTGACATCACACATCCTTGTCTAAGGCCTACTTTTACTGGGAAAAAATTTCCCTCTTTCCTACATACTCTAACTTGAGCCTCACTATCCTCGTAAAAACTCTTCACTGCTTTCAGTAACCTACCTCCTACACCATACACTTGCAACATCTGCCACATTGCCCCCCTATCCACCCTGTCATACGCCTTTTCCAAATCCATAAATGCCACAAAGACCTCTTTAGCCTTATCTAAATACTGTTCACTTATATGTTTCACTGTAAACACCTGGTCCACACACCCCCTACCTTTCCTAAAGCCTCCTTGTTCATCTGCTATCCTATTCTCCGTCTTACTCTTAATTCTTTCAATTATAACTCTACCATACACTTTACCAGGTACACTCAACAGACTTATCCCCCTATAATTTTTGCACTCTCTTTTGTCCCCTTTGCCTTTATACAAAGGAACTATGCATGCTCTCTGCCAATCCCTAGGTACCTTACCCTCTTCCATACATTTATTAAATAATTGCACCAACCACTCCAAAACTATATCCCCACCTGCTTTTAACATTTCTATCTTTATCCCATCAATCCCGGCTGCCTTACCCCCTTTCATTTTACCTACTGCCTCACGAACTTCCCCCACACTCACAACATGAATATCCCACGTGATATTCATGTGGGATTAAAAACCAGTGATACTACTCTCGAAAGCGAGGTAGTAGGATCACCGGTTCACTTGTTAGATGAAAGTGAAGATATCACCTCCGATACTATGAATGTCTTGACTAGGGCTCAGACCAAAGCCCAGGCTTCTCCTACTGTCCATCCTTTGATTTTCCCTGACTTTAAGCCTTTAGATATATCGAAGGACTCCTTTGTCAATTTACAACGTAATTGCCCTACTCTTCAGAATTGTCATAATGCAGCTAGACGAAATCAAGTTATCCAAAGGAAAAACTTATAAATGGACCAGTAGAAAGGAAAAACTTGTCAATCTTCTACTGACTGTCACGACTTAACCAGTCAGAGAAAATAATTGGATGAACCATTGATCTACACAATATGAAACTTAAAAGCTTAGAGTGTCAATGTCCACCTCAAGAGGCGACTGTTGGTTCCCTTAAAAGTTTCTAGGTATATCAAAGGTTTGTAATCCGTCTCTAAAATGAATTCTTTTCCCAGTAAATAAAATTTAAGCTTGGAGATACCCCACACAAGTGCCAAACATTCCTTTTCTATGGTGGAGTATCTCGTTTCTGCAGGAAGAATTTTCCGGTTTAGGAAGCCCGAAGCTGGAAATAGGAGCTGGACTTCCAGTTATATGATAATTTTGATTACCAAACATCCTCTCCTAGAAGATGTGTGAATTCAGCACTTCCTTTCCTTCATAATTAAAATATTAAAAATTTACCTATTGTGTTTTGTATTTACGTACAGATAGTGATGTACAAGATGGCGGAGCAGCCTCTTAACTTCAGTGCGTCTGGTTTCTTCACTCTCTCACGCAGTAATATACTAAGTGTGAGTATAATACAAGCAGATAGTTGCACCGTGTCTCACATATACCTGTGACATTTCCAACACACTCCACTCCTGGAACTATAAAGGGATGCAACATACTGATAGTGAAGGATTGATTCCACAAGATTGCTGCAACAATCTTTTTCCAGTGAATTAAATTCATTTCCTGGAATTCCCCATCCTGTTTATAAATCAAACAGATTTTCAACCTACAACACACATGGTCACTAATATCCTAAGTTAATCATCATACATAGAAGATGGAATTACTCTTGTTCAAACCACTACACCAGTAGTGGTCATAGATAACCTTTCAATAGCATGTCTGTGATCCTTGACATGACAGAAAAGAGTATTGTTAGTGCTGGCAAGTCTGTCACTACTTTTGTGCTACCCGAGTCTGTCAGTAAGAGAACGACCAGTTTCTCCAAAAGTACTAAAGAAGGCAAAAGGAACAAGAGATATAGTAGACACCAAGAGAATCTGTAGAGGGAGGAGAGGTATGAACTAACCATACCACGGGTTTGGTTTGAACCCGCGGTCAGAGAGTATCAAAACTCCAGACTGTCGCTAGCACGACGGTCTGGAGTTTTGAGACTCTCTTACCGTGGTATGGTTTGTTTGCAATCGTGTCATTGCGAGTTTGTAAGTCAGGTATGAACTAGATTGGTGCGATGAATGTTAGTCTTGCGAAAAGTATGTTTGATGTCTAAAGAACGGTAAGAGTTGTTGAGATTAGAAAGACTGAAAATATAGGGAACGCAGAGGATAAGAGAGTTTCCAGGAGTAGAAAGTTTAAGAGAGAAGAAAGTCCGTTTAGCATAGGAGAAGGCAGAGTCTATGAAATGGAAAGGGTAGCCAAGACGGGAAAATGAATTACGAAGAGTGGAAATTTCTGAGTCAAGGAGCTGAGGATCACAGATGCGGAGAGCACGGAGAAAGAGGGAGATAAGAACACTTTTCTTGACGGAAGATTCATGATAAGAAAAGTAGTGAATGTTCATGCCACTGTGCATAGTCTTGCGGTGCACGGAAAAAGCAAATCCTGTATCTGAGCGGTGGATATAGATATCAAGGAAAGACAGCAAGGAATTAGATTCTCATTCAGCTTTGAACTTAATAGAAGGAACATGTACAGTTGCATGTACACTCACTACTTTTCTTATGCTTCATCTGTCAAGAAAAGTATTCTTATCTCCCTCTTTCTTCGTGCTCTCCGCATTTGTGATCCTCAGTTTCTTGAATCAGAAACTTCCACTCTTCGTAATTCATTTTCCCGTCATGGCTACCCTTCCCATTTCATAGACTCTACCTTCTCCCATGCTAAACGGACTTTCTTCTCTCTTAACCCTTTTACTCCTGGAAACTCTCCTATCCTCTGCGTTCCCTATATTTCCAGTCTTTCTAATCTCAACAACTGTCTCCGTTCTTTAGACATCAAACTTACTTTTCATCAGACTACCATTCTTCGCACCAATCTAGTTCATACTTCTCCGTCTATAGATGTTCCTGGTATCTGCTCTATTTCTTGTTCCTCTTGTCCTCTTCAATACTTTGGAGAAACTGGCTATTCTCTTTCTGACACTCAGGGAGCACAAAAATAGTGTTAGGCTTGCCAACACCAACGATGCTCTTTTCTGTAATATCAGAGATCAGAGTCATCCCGTTGACTGGTTTTCTGCTAAAACTGTCTACCCTACGTCTAACTTTCACAGTCGACGTCTGGTACAATCCTCCTTTAGACACAACTTTCCTTGTAGGAATCTTAATCGTGGCTTTGTCTCTGTTGATGACCTCCTTTCCTATTATATTGTAAAATGCTTCAAACTTCAGAACACCCGTGTCTTAAATTTTTTTTTCCCCTTTCTCCCTCTTCCCCTTTCCTCTTTCCTTCTTCTCCTTTGGGTTTTCTTACTTCTGCCTTGGGTATTTGGTCCATTATTATTTTCACCCCATCTGTGTTTTTGTTCCTACCATTTATGGGCCACTATCTCCCTTGCAGTGCTCCTCTTTCTTAGTCCACTACTACTACTACTGCATTTTTTCTTCCTTTCCTACTACCTCTCTTGTCCCGTCCGTGTCTGCTGGCCTATATATACTCCCTCCTTCTCACCTTTCTATTAGTGTGACTTTGTAAATGGTCCAAGTCGGACCGAAACGTCGTCGTAAGCTCCTCTCTCCCATGTGCAAGTTATTTGTATATTGTTCCAGTCACGGTATTGTGCCTTTTTGTTATTTATTTATAACCTTCCACCAGCATCAAGGAATCTCGTAAGAACTGTAAAAGCTCTGACTTATATATAACACACGTATAACTCTAGTTTTCTTCTGGAAGTTGCTAATGTTTTTTTTAAAACACCATCTGAGTTTTGTGTTGTTATCCAGAACACTTATTTTGTTCACTAGAACACTGTTGGTGTTTGTGACTCCTAGTTCATCTTACGTGGCCGAAATGTATGTTGTGCAATATAACAAATGTTGCATTGCTCATTAAACATAAGTGAACGCAACAAATATTATGTCCCCAACATTTGTTGTGTAATCGCAATACTTGTTTGACCTAAACACTTGTTGCGTGGCCCCCAACACTTGTTGCGTGGCCCCCCAACACTTGTTGCGTGGCCCCCCAACACTTCTTGCATGGCTCCCAACACTTCTTGCGTGGCCCCCCAACACTTCTTGCGTGGCCCCCAACACTTTTCTGCAGGACCCCAATAATTGTGTTACCCACAAGTCTTGACTAATTGCCAAAACATTTTTGCATGAACTACATCACATGTGTGACCCAACATCTGTAACCCCAACACATGTTGTGTGATTCCTATACATTGTTTGTGACCCAATATGTGTAGCTCAACACATGTTGCGTGATTCCTATACGTTGTTTGTGACCCAACATATGTAGCCCAACACATGTTATCTAATTATTAAATGTTGTTTGTGACCCAACATGTGTATCCCAACACATGTTGTGTGATTCCTATACATTATTCGTAATCCAAAATTTCTTCTGAGATATAAAAAAATGTGTGAACTAACTTATGTTACTCCACCACGTGTTAAGTCGCTCCATCACGTGTTAAGTCGCTCCATCACGTGTTAAGTCGCTCCATCACGTGTTGTGTTACTCCAACAAGTGTTGTTTTGCACCACTATGTTTTAAGTTGCTCCTCCACGTGTTGCATTATTCCACCACGTCTTAAGTTGCTTCGACATGTGTTACTCCATCATGCGTTGTGTTACTCCAACATATGTTGTCTTACTCCAACATGTGATGTGTTACTCCTCCACGTGATGTATTGCTCCAGCATATATTATATCATAACGTGTTTACTACTACACCACCAGTTGTTACTCCCCCTCCCCATGTTGTTACTCCACCCTCGGTGTACTGAGGTCAGTGGTCACGTGTGGCCTTACCTGCCCTAAGCTGTCAGGGATTTAGCGTGGGGTGTTACCAAGCACCATGGCTTGTTGTAGTGTTTTAGAATCTCAGGATAAAGTGTTGAAGAAGGAGGTTCTACTTCTTCAGGAGGAAAATAGGAGGCTGAAGCTTCGTCTAGGAGGAAAAAGTTACCAGCAGTGATTTGGAGAGTGGCAGCTGCTTTAAGTGGCAAGTGGTTCACAATTCAGGAAGAAGGATGATAAGGAAGGCTAATAGAGAAGATGTGAAGGTAGAAAATCGATTCTCTGCTCTCCAGGACGAGTGTACTTCAGTGTTTAGTAAAATTAAAGGTACCACTGACTCCCCTGCTTATCAAGGTAAAAATATTCTAATTGTGGGAGATTCTCAGGTAAGATATATGGACCGTGCTTTTTGTAACAGTGATAGAAAGCTCACACAGAAGGTGTGCCTCCCAGGAGATGGTGTTGGTGACATAGTCATGAGGTTGGATATTATATCAGTTAATGGGAACAAGCCCATTATCTGTCTTAGTGATGGTAGAAATGACATCGGGAAGGGCAGGAAACAGGAGCTGCTGGATAAGTACAGGTCAGTCATAGAAGTTGTCAGGTCTAAGGGAAGGATCCCTATCATATGTGGCATCTTGCCAAGATAGAGAGTGGGCGATGAATGGATGTCTAGGGCAATTGGTATAAATTGTTGGCTAGACAGGTACTGCAAGAAACTTGCAATCCCATTCATTGATAACTGGGACAACTTCTATGGTAAGCATATGTATGCAAGGAATGGGGTTCATCTCTCTGAGGCTGGAGTGGCTGCATTAGCCAATTCGATTGAGAGGGTTATTTTTTTATATTTTTATTTAAAAAGACACAGTACAACATTTAAATAAATAAAATGACACAATAATTAGCCATTTGAAAATACATTGACCTACCATCAACCCCATAGCACACCCTAAGTGTTACAGTCATATTGTATTAAAGGATATACCATCACTTAACAGAATGAAAAGAACAGGATAACTCCTGCACATAAAATACATTAACAAAGTCAAAACCTACAATTCATGCCTGTGAAAAAAAAAACTGTACAATAAGACCCCCTTGCACAAAGTACACAGAAGATATGATACAGCATAAAAAAGATAAAATTATACATTACAATAAATTAAACAAAAGGCAAACCTAAACCTACAATAAAAGTGCAATGACATACCACAATAAAACTTCTCGCATAGAGCAGGAAACACTTAACAGAATAAAGAACAAGATAGCTCAAGCACAGAAAATAACATTAGCAAAAACAAAACCTCACAATTTATGCCTGTGCACACACAACCCCTCCCCCCCCACCAGCTCTGTACAATTACACCCCTTGCACAAAGTACACAGTAAATAAACCATACCCCTGCCGTGATTGAACCCGCGGTCAGAGAGTCTCAAAACTCCAGCCCATCGCAGGTTCAATCCCGGCCGGGGTATGGTTTGTTTGCAATCGTGTCATTACGATTTCGTGAGTCAAATTACACAGTAAATATCATACAACATACAAAAATTAAAACTATACAGAACATTAACTTAAACATTAGGCAAACCAAAACCTACAATAAACATTACAATGGTACATACCACAATGAAACCCCCTACATAAACACTGAGCAGGAAACACCAGCAAGTAAAGACATATTATATATACAATAACAGCCCATACAAATAACAAAATCCTAACATAAGGAATCAAAACTGTTTAGTTACAGTGCATAAAATCCTTATATCCCTATTTGTAACACAATAGTACATCATTGCAAAAATAAAATTATACAGTGCATTAACAGGATTAAGTATGTAATAAGCATAAATCGAGCACTGAATGAAACAATAACAGGAATTACCTGCAGCTAAATCTTAGACCGCCATATATGCAATAAACAGCCCATACTATCGTACTCTTGACCTACTTAGCGAACATAACGCAAAAACTACCTGTGGACATGCTTGGTAACACAATGGACCAAATTCGCATAAAGTATAAGACAGCACAAGGCCCATAACATTATATAACCCACCATAACAGATGCTTAAGCCACCAATCCCTAACAGTCAGTGTAATAATTATCCAATTACCAAAAAATATATATGACTTATATGTGGAATTAAACTGAAATCAGGGTGTCTCTGACCGGAATAAAAGATGAATTAACCCACAAGGAACACAACCAGGTCCCAAATTGAAGCCCTCACATACTCCACCCACACATCACATACAACACAAACCTTACCATACCCACCACTTACGAAAAGAGACCAGCCCCTTGTCCGCCCTCATGAGCTCGGAGGAGTTTCGCCACAGAGAGGTTACGATAACCCTCCGAGAAACTGGACTCCCAACGCCCCCCATAGATTAATCTATTCATACACATTGTTCTATAGAACCTAGCTGCTAACACTTTTATCCTCAACTGACCTTTAATCTCCCTCATTCCCCAAGAAACATACAAATAATCCGCCATAACGTACATGAAAGTCCTTCCCACTTCCCCTGGTACTCCACTGACATCCAACGACAAGACCCTAAGCAACGACCAACTCCCCCCAACAGCCTGATAACACCCCTCATCCAGGCCCTCACCCCCCAAAGATGAGCAAAAATATACCACGTGAAAGGCGGTTTCGTCCTCCCCACAGAACAAACATGTCGCCTTCCTCACCAACCCCATTTTATGCAACACATGCTTTGATGCTACTACCCCCATGAGGAAACAGTATACCAACTCCCTCACCCTTGCTGGTATCTTAAGCAGCCTGAACTCCCTCAATATCACCTGCCAGTTTTACATGGGGTACATGGCAACCCCCTGTAAGACACCCCATCCCCACACCACACCCACCAACATTTTAACCTTCAATATTGAAACCTGTCTCACTCTCAATAAGAACCTCAGCAAATCCTCGCAATCCCTCAAGTCCCTGCCACTCCACCATTTTCTAGCATCCCTCATTACCCTATCCACCCTAACACCCCTCTCCCCCAACCCTAATATACCTCTGCTTAATATATAAGGTCATTTACCCTAGGCCCCAAAGCCAACAATCCTAGACCCCCCCCCTGTTTCACATCTGTTATAACCAATTCCTTAGCTAACCAGTCCCTCCCAAACCCCCACACAAACCTCAAAACCCTCCTCTGTATTTCCTGTATGTTCTGCAGCCTCAAAGCGAACACCTCCACCACACCCCATACCTTACTATACACAAGCGAGTTAATAACCAAAACCCTCTGCTGTAACGCCACTTCGCTAACCCTCAAACCTTTAAGCTTGCCCAGAACCCTACTCGTGACTAGTTCA
The DNA here is from genome assembly GCF_038502225.1 of Cherax quadricarinatus. Lineage (NCBI taxonomy): Eukaryota > Metazoa > Arthropoda > Malacostraca > Decapoda > Parastacidae > Cherax > Cherax quadricarinatus. Next base: position 121,154 of record NW_027195777.1, read on the forward strand.
GAGTTGATCCTCCTGCAATCCCGCACCTGTGCCATATATCATATCCCACAAACCCCAAGTCTGTCACTAACTGACCATCCCATCTCCTCCCCCAATCTCCCCGCAACCCAATTCCCTACCTCCAATAACCTCGACTTCGCTAGATTAACTCCCATACCCGAAACTTCCCCAAAACTCTTAATTACCTCAACCACCCTCCTTAAAGCCCCCCCCCCAACTCATTACAAGAACGATGGTGTCATCAACATGTCCAACAAGTCCCCTCCATGCAGCCCCCCCTCTAACCCCCTGCAATTCCCCCTCCACAGCCTCAAAGAAAGGATGCTGCACACATGCAAAGAGCAACTGTGAGAGTGGCCAACCCTGCCTTAAGCCCCATTCCATCAGCACCGGCTCCCCCAGCTTTCCATTAACCTGCACCCACATAACCCCCCCTCATATAGAGTGTGCACCCAACTCACTACCCCCCCTTCCAAAACCCAACTTCTCCAAACAGACCCATAAAAATTTCCTATTTACACAGTCATAAGCCTGAGCCCAATCCAAACCAAGGATGCCCCCTCCCAGGCAGTTCTCTATTAAATCCCTTATCCAGCTGTGCCCATTCTTCATACTTTTCCCCGGGATCCCATACTGACCTCTATGTATCAGAGCCCCAATTACCTTCTTCAATCTATTACCCAATATCTTTGCAAAAATTTTATAATCTGAACACATTAATGACAACTGACGATAATCACCCAAACCCTTCCCCTCACTTCCCTTCGGCACCAAGACAACAATTCCAGTTCTCTGTGTTCGCGCCATCCTACCACTGCTCAACATATAATTCAGAACTTCCACTAGGCACTCCCTCAGACTCTCCCAATGTGCTCTATAAAAATCATAAGATAAACCATCTATTCCTGGTGCCTTCCCCTGACTCAACCCATTCACCACCTCCTCCACCTCTGCCTCCTTAATGCTGCCCTTCAACATTTCCCTGTCCCCCTGCCCCAAACCCAGATGTGCCCTGATAACCCCAAATGAATCTAACCCAAAATCCCCCTCCCTCCTCTTCCATTTCTCCCGAAACCAATACCTGCGTACCTACTGATACTGTATCAGAAAGACCCTGACCCTCCACATAACCCCCCTTCCCCCACCACTAATATGCACCACAGTAGTCCTCAACTGTCTATCCTTGAATTTCCTTCGTACATACCCAGACGTCCTCCAAGCCTGCCCTGACACGGAGTGCATCAAACCGTTCGTTATGAATCTCCACTAAGCAACTTTTAAGTTCCCCCATAACGCCACTCACACCTTCCCTACCCCCCCCCCATAACAATCATTCAACTTCCCCTCTAATTAATTCTGCAGGCCAAACCGCCAACGTGCCCATTCCCTGCCACGTGCCTTGAAAAATTTCGCTATCTCCACCTTTGCATACAACTCCCACCAGTCTAGGAAATTCACATCCTCATCCCTAGCCTCCCAAAAAACTTTCCGCCAGTCCTCAAAGGACAAACCTGGATCCTCCTCCTGTAAAAGCCACACATTCAATTTCCAATAACTGGGAAATATGCACGGAGTACCATCTACCAGAAGGTCAGCCAACACCTCCCTGTGATCAGACAAACTCACGTCAATAGTCCTAACCCTCTCCACACCCATCCCCTGCCTAACATAAATCCTATCCAACCGTGCTTCATAACTCCCTTGCACATAAGTGTGTTCCACCTGATACCCCCCCCCTGCCCACCACATCAACAACCCTCACATCCCATAAAGCATCCCTTAAAACACTCAACACACACCCCGCACCCCTAGGTATCACATCTCCATGCCGGATCACACACTTCCAATCTCCTCCAACTATCGAAATAGCAGGTAAACCCCTGAGATAATAGAACAAAACTTCCCTAACAAAGTCTGCTTTTACCCTCATATTACTAATTGCCGGCATATAAACCCCCACAAAACATACCCTACTCTCCCCCCAATACCCATCCACCTGAACAACCCTCCCCCCTCCCCCCTCCTCCCACACCATGACAGCCACTCCTTTAAAATGCAAAGCCAAACTTACAAACATCTTATATCCCCTCAATTGCAACTCACATCCTGACCTATGGTTGTGCTCCTGCAAGAAACAAATGTCCACGTCATACCTTCTCAAGAACCACTCCAACCAGACCCTTTTGACCTCATTCTTGAGACCATTAATGTTTAAAGTCACACACCTGAATGTTCAAGGAAAGGTGGCTTACCTCTGTGCCGCTGTGGCTTGCTCACACTCCCTTTTATGATGCCCACACTCTCCTTTACCATTCTTCCTAATCAGACCCCCACCCCCCCTTGTCCCACCCCACTCCACCCCAGCCGATTTCCCCTGTGCACCCCCCCCCCTGCAGTGATTTTCCCTACCACATCTGCCCATACCATCTTACCTGGTCTCTGCCCAGGTGTCAATACTTCGTCCAATTCAGACGACCCCGCAGGCTGCTTCCTAGAGCTACCACCCAAACTCATATCGTCATCAGGTACATCCTCCTGATGTACCTCAGCTACCACAACTGTTTCCTGGCCTTGCCCACCCAAGACCTCCACTTTCCCCTGCAGCCCTTCCTCCTTCTGCACATCACTGGACCTTCCATTCACGTCCTCGCCGACCAAAGCGTCCTCCAAAAAATCCTGTAGCACAGTCTCCAATAACACCTCCTGCGTCGACGTTTCCCCCTCCTCCACCTCCACAGGCCTTGGCGGAACCTCACTAGCCTCCTCTGGGAGTGTGACACACGTCCCCAACAGGTCCCCCTCATGCTCCACCTCCTCACTCCAGAGAGCCTTCCTCTGTCCATCCGCCCCATTCCTCTCTGTGTCCACCGTACTCAGGTGTCGTTCCTCCTCCAAAAGCATTGGCACACTTGGGGCAGCCCTACGTACACACTGCGCCACCATGTGCTCGTACGAGTCACAAAGATGGCACGTCCTCCTTTGCCCTGCGTAATGCACGTAGACTTGAGTTCTGTATCCCATCAACAGAATATATGACGGTATAGGCTTCCTCAACGTCATCTTGAGGGTGTAGGAACCTTCTGGCAGTCTTACATATGGGCCATCCCTCCACACCCTCCCTCTAGCCTCATAAACAACACCGTAGTTTCTGAAGACGTCCTCAATTTCAAACTGCGTCGCCTCAAACGGTACGTTTCGTACTAACGCATGTGAAGTATGTAGACACATCATGCATACACACCTCCACCATCGAGTTAAGGCACATCCTTCGTTCCTGGTATTCAGCCACCATACTGCTGTAGAAACTGGCCCTCGTAAACTTCACGAAGACTCTCCTCAAACCATTGAGGGCAACACCGTATAGTTCCTCATTAGGAATACCGTAGAGGTCTCTAATAAAAGCTGGAAGAGGCACATTCATCGTAGCAGTGCTCAACGATCCCCGTATCAGCTCAATGCAAACAGTGTTGACTCGCCTGCCGGCACGATCCGCCATCTTGAAACTGAAGTGCAAAAGTGCTCACCAGGTGGCAGGTAGTCAGAGCTCCAGTAGCGTCCTCTCTCCCCAGAGGTCAAGAGACGAATGATAGGGTTATTGGTGACATGTCTAGGACTTTAAACTGATAGATTATAGAGGTATGGGTGTCTTTGGGAAACAATCAGGCTGCAGTACTAGGGTTGAAAACAGTAGATATTACCAGGATACCTCAGGGATATGTTTAAAAGACAATATTCAAAATAAAGTTGCTAGTACAGGCAAAGCAATTGCTCAACAAACAGAGATGGTAAAGGACAACGAGGGACTAGCTCACTTAAGGTTTACTATACAAATAGTAGGAGTCTAAGAAATAAGATAGGTGAGATAAGATTACTTGCAAGTATAGGTAATATAGATATTATTGCTATAACAGAGACCTGGCTCAACCTGAAAGATAGAGAAATGCCTTCTGAATGCAACATACAGGGTTATAAACTATTCCACACTGATAGGGTCAACAGAAAGGATAGTGGAGTGGCGATGTATGTCAGAGATAATTTAAATTGTTGTGTTAGACAAGATATTATAATAGAAACATCGGACACAGAATCTGTTTGGCTACAGTTTCTCGAGGGTCGTGAAAAGTTAATTTTGGGTGTGATTTATAGACCCCCAAACCTTGATAGAGAGTGCAGTAAGCTGCTACCGGACGAAATTCGTAAGGCATCTCGATGTGAAAATGTTGTGTTAATGGGAGACTTTAACTTTAGAGAAATTGATTGCAAAAATGTGACAGGAAATCTTGAGTCTAGTGACTTTCTTGATACGGTTCAGGATTGCTTTTTAAAAGAGTTTGTGACAGAACCAACTGTAGGAAACAACCTGTTTGACTTGGTTCTTGCCAACAAAGAATCACTAATTAATAATCTTGAGGTTAATGATGAGCTTGGGGGATTGCAATTATAAATCACTTAGTTTCAATATATCATGGAATTACCCAGATAACTGCAATGAAGTCTCTGTCCCAGACTTTCACTTGGCCGATTTCATGGCAATGAGAAATTACCTGGGTGGGCTAAATTGGGATGGCCTAACTATGGGTCAGGTTGGTAGTGTTAGTTGCCAATTTGACGTTTTTCAGAGCATAGTCCTAGGTGCCAAGACAACTTTTGTTCTGAGTAAGGAAATAAGAGCTAAAAAAAAAACGATCCCAAATGCATGAAAAATAGGTTAAAAATTCTCATCGTTCCAAAAAGAAGCATATATAGGCATATCAAAAGATGGGATGTGCAGTAAAGAAATCAATATATTCAATTAAAGAGATAAATAAAAAAAGGAATAAGAAAAGCAAAAAAAGGGATTAAGAGGCAAAAGTCGCAAGGGATTCAAGGACTAACCCCAAAAAATTCCTTCAGGTTTACAGAAGTAAGATTAGGGACAAGATAGGCCTGCTTAAGAATAACTTAGGTCAGATCACTGACAGTGATAAGGAAATGTGTGAAATTCTCAATGTTTACTTTCTCTCAGTTTTTACTCATGAAGATACTAGCGAAATTCCAGAAATAATAAATTATGTGGAACAGGACGATAATAACCTATGCATGATTGGGATAACTAGTGACATGGTCCTCACACACAGAGAAAAATAAAAACCTAACAAATCCCCAGGCCGTGAGGAATTGTTTGCAAGGGTTTTAAAGGAATGTAAAGAGGAACTTCGCAAACCTTTGGCTAATCTTTTCAACATATAACTAAAAACAGGCGTAGTGCCAGATAAGTGGAAAATGGCAAATGTAATACCTGTTTACAAGGCAGGTGACAGGTCCTCAACTTCGAACTATAGACCAATAAGCCTTATTTCCATAGTGGGAAAATATGTGGAATCAATAATTGCCCTGGCAATTCGTAGCCATCTTGAAAGGCATAAATGGAGTAATGAATCTCAACACGGTTTTACTAAAGGGCGTTCCTGTCTTACGAATTTACTAACTTTTCTCGCTAAGGTATTTGAGGAGGTAGATCATGGTATTAAAAATGATACTGTGTACATGGACTTCAGTAAGGCTTTCGATAGAGTTCTACATCAGAGGTTATTGTGGAAACTTAAGTCACACGGAATAGGAAGAGAATTTTTTTCCTGGGTAGAGGCATGGTTGACAAATAGGCAACACAGATTGCATAAATGGGAAAAAATCAGAATGGAGGCACGTCACAAGCGGTGTTCCTCAGTCGTCAGTGTTGGGCCCATTGTTGTTCACAGTTTATATAAACGACATAAATGAGGGAATAAATGGTGACATAAGCAAATTTGCTGATGACACCAAAAAAGGCCGTCCAATTAATTCTAATGAGGACATTAGAGCACTCCAGGATGATTTGAATAGACTGATGCAATGGTCGGAGAAGTGGCAGATGCAGTTTAATATAGAAAAATGCAAAGTTCTAAATGTTGGAAAGGATAATAACCATGCCACATATAAACTAAATAATGTAGATCTTAACATTATTGATTGCGTAAAGTATTTAAGAGTTTTGGTTAACAGTAACCTGAAACCAAGACAACAGTGCATAAGCCTTCGGAATAAAGCTAACAGAATCCTTAGCTTCATATCAAGAAGGATAAATAATAGAAATCCTCAGGTTGTTCTTCAACTCTATGTATCCATGGTTAGGCCTAATTTAGATTATGCTGCACAGTTCTGGTCACCGTATTACAGGATGGATATAAATACACTGAAAAATGTGAAGAGGAGGATGACAAAAGTTGGTCTCATGTATCAGAAATCTTCCCTGTGATGATAGGCTGAGGGCCCTGAATCTGCACTCTCTAGAAAAGCGTAGGATTAGGGACGATATGATTGAGCTGTATCAATGGACAGGACTCGCAGCAATGGTTTTAAGCTGGAAAAATTCAGATTCAGAAAGGATATAGAAAAACACTGGTTTGGCAGTAGAATTGTGGATGACCGAAACAAACTCCCGAGTATCATTATGGAAGCTAAAACGTTGTGTAGCTTTAAAAAAGGTTAGATAAATACATCAGTGGGCGTGGGTGGGAGTGAATTTTTCCTGACTAGCTGGTGCTACTGCATCAGATGCTCTGCTCCTTCCTTAATTAAGTGAAGGTGACCAGACTGGGTGGGCCATTGGTCAAGGCCGTGGGTTAACATGGACTTGCCCCTAATAGGCCAGTAGACCTGCTGCAGTGTTCCTTCCTTATGTTTTTATGTTGTTACTCCACCCATGTTGTTACAACCTCACGTGTTATTATTCCATAACTTGCTTTTACTCCATCACGTGTTCTTACTCCAACAGGTGTTGTTAGTCCTTCAGATGTTTGCTTGGCTTATCTATTGAAAATAATTTCTATCGGTTTATCTCTGTGTTAATATATCCCAATAAACATATTTATGTTGTATTATGGCGCAGCTTAAAGAAAACACCAGTTGCGTTTTGGTGTGTAAATCAGTTCCCATTAATTTATTCTTATTTTTTTTTTGTTTTCAAACAACGAAATTTTTTTTTCAAACAAGTAGATACAGATCACTTGAACAATATTTCTAGCAATGACTACAAGTCTGTTCAAATATATTTCTCAAAAGATTTCAAAACAAATATATTAACATTTTCATTCAAATCCCATAAAAAGCGAAGATAGAAATGTAAATTAGAGCAAAAATTTATATTCTTATTATGTTGTGCAGATGCTGAATGCTGTGTCATCGTTCGTGGTGGTATTATTGCAGTTTAACCAGGAACAACAACCAGTCACCAGCCACACCTCTTCTCCTCAGTAGTTGAGCAAGTGACACCAGCCACACCTCTTCTCCACAGTAGTAGAGCAAGTGACACCAGCCACACCTCTTCTCCTCAGTAGTTGAGCAAGTGACACCAGCCACACCTCTTCTCCTCAGTAGTTGAGCAAGTGACACCAGCCACACCTCTTCTCCTCAGTAGTTGAGCAAGTGACACCAGCCACACCTCTTCTCCTCAGTAGTTGAGCAAGTGACACCAGCCACACCTCTTCTCCTCAGTAGTTGAGCAAGTGACACCAGCCACACCTCTTCTCCTCAGTAGTTGAGCAAGTGACACCAGCCACACCTCTTCTCCACAGTAGTAGAGCAAGTGACACCAGCCACACATCTTCTCCACAGTAGTAGAGCAAGTGACACCAGCCACACCTCTTCTCCACAGTAGTAGAGCAAGTGACACCAGCCACACCTCTTCTCCACAGTAGTAGAGCAAGTGACACCAGCCACACCTCTTCTCCACAGTAGTAGAGCAAGTGACACCAGCCACACCTCTTCTCCACAGTAGTAGAGCAAGTGACACCAGCCACACCTCTTCTCCACAGTAGTAGAGCAAGTGACACCAGCCACACCTCTTCTCCACAGTAGTAGAGCAAGTGACACCAGCCACACATCTTCTCCACAGAAGTAGAGCAAGTGACACCAGCCACACCTCTTCTCCACAGTAGTAGAGCAAGTGACACCAGCCACACCTCTTCTCCACAGTAGTAGAGCAAGTGACACCAGCCACACCTCTTCTCCACAGTAGTAGAGCAAGTGACACCAGCCACACCTCTTCTCCACAGTAGTAGAGCAAGTGACACCAGCCACACCTCTTCTCCTCAGTAGTTGAGCAAGTGACACCAGCCACACCTCTTCTCCTCAGTAGTTGAGCAAGTGACACCAGCCACACCTCTTCTCCACAGTAGTAGAGCAAGTGACACCAGCCACACCTCTTCTCCACAGTAGTAGAGCAAGTGACACCAGCCACACCTCTTCTCCTCAGTAGTTGAGCAAGTGACACCAGCCACACCTCTTCTCCACAGTAGTAGAGAAAGTGACACCAGCCACACCTCTTCTCCACAGTAGTAGAGCAAGTGACACCAGCCACACCTCTTCTCCTCAGTAGTAGAGCAAGTGACACCAGCCACACCTCTTCTCCTCAGTAGTAGAGCAAGTGACACCAGCCGCACCTCTTCTGTGATGAATGGTTTGAAAAACCGACAAGTTGAAGATTGAGACACTTATGCAGCATATGGGAATCTTTATTCAGGAAACGTTTCGCCACACAGTGGCTTCATCAGTCCAATACAAAGAGGAAGGCGTAAGGAGACGAGTAGTATAAGGTAATCAGTCCCTCAGCCTGGAGTCGATGTGTTCAGTCCATCAATCTTTTAGAATGTACAGCATAGGTGTATGTATGTATAATGTTCGCCAAGACCGTAGTCCTGGCACGGGTCTCAATCTCGCGAGGACCCGTCTCTGGCTCCGGAGGGAGAAAGGTTTTTACAATGATGCGACATATGCTGTTCAAGCACTCTTCTGGTCAGTTCAACTGGTGCATCTCATAAGCGACAACACCGTATGTACTCCTAACTATGGACACTAGCGAGGAGGAGGATATGTCGTTATCACAGGTAACAGCTTGTCTGGTTCGTTGACTCCATGGTACACTAGTGTGGCCGCAGTCATCTCTGGTTCCTCTTCGGGAGGGAATATCACTCCTAGTTGCCTGCGGAGTGTCTCAGTAACTTCACACTCCAGAAGATAGTGTGTTAGGGGCCGCTGGACAACGTGCTGACAGTACTGGCACATCTCCTCCTCAGCCTTGTCTACCATCATCTTGGCTGTGGGAAAGCCCAAACGAAGCCGATGGATGGCGGTACACTGCGCTCTGGACCAGCTTCTATCATATGGAGGGGGTTCTCCCTGAGTCGCTGCACGGTACCACTGTTGAGATGGGGTATTACCTAAGACCTCCCCCATAAGTTTCATGGCCCTGGCAGCCACCAGTTTGGTCTGTCGTAGGCTGATTGGGACAGTAATCCCAACATGTGGATAGTCTGTTGCTGCCTTGGCTGCATCATCTGCCGCCTCATTTCCCCGGATGCCAGCATGGCTGGGGATCCAGTTCAATGTCGATCTGTTACCCTGAACTTCTAAGGCTGTCATTATGCTCAGAATCGATGTGATGAGGTGAACATTGTCCTGTGGTTGAGGATGGGAGAGGGCATTGATTGCAGATGTGGAATCAACATGTATGACAGGTCGGAATCGATGTCGTAGGGCATGTGACATATGCTGCATAAGTGTCTCAATCTTCAACTTGTCGGTTTTTCAAACCATTCATCACAACTGTCAGACACTGCAGCATCATGGGATCTTGTTACAAAGAATTCTTCAACACTTGTTCAACATTTGTACGAAGACCTACTTCGACTAGTAGATGGTACCACTATGACCCCGCCTCCGCCTGCTTCACCTCACCTCACTACAGTATATAAGCCACGTCTACGGCCCTATGCTGTACATTCTACAAGATTGATAGACTGAACACATCGACTCCAGGCTGAGGGACGGATTACCTCATACTCCTCCTCTCCTTACGCCTTCCTCTTTGTATTGGACTGATGAAGCCACTGTGTGGCGAAATGTTTCCTGAATAAAGATTCCCATATGCTGCATAAGTGTCTCAATCTTCACACATCTTCTCTTCAGTAGTAGAGCAAGTGACACCAGCCACACCTCTTCTCCTCAGCAGTAGAGCAAGTGACACCAGACACACATCTTCTCTTCAGTAGTAGAGCAAGTGACACCAGCCACACCTCTTCTCCTCAGTAGTAGAGCAAGTGACACCAGCCACACCTCTTCTCCTCAGTAGTACAGCAAATGACACCAGCCACACCTCTTTTCCTTAGTATTAGAGCAAGTGACACCAGCCACACCTCTTCTCCTCAGTAGTAGAGGAAGTGACACCAGCCACACCTCTTCTCCTCAGTAGTAGAGTAAGTGACACCAGCCACACCTCTTCTCCTCAGTAGTAGAGCAAGTGACACCAGCCACACCTCTTTTCCTTAGTATTAGAGCAAGAGGCACCAGCCACACCTCTTCTCCTCAGTAGTAGAGCAAGTGACACCAGCCACACCTCTTCTCCCCAGTAGTAGAGCAAGTGACACCAGCCACACCTCTTCTCCTCAACAGTAGAGCAAGTGACACCAGCCACACCTCTTCTCCCCAGTAGTAGAGCAAGTGACACCAGCCACACCTCTTCTCCTCAGTAGTAGCGCAAGTGACACAAGCCACACCTCTTCTCCTCAGTAGTAGAGCAAGTGACACCAGCCACACCTCTTCTCCCCAGTAGTAGAGCAAGTGACACCAGCCACACCTCTTCTCCCCAGTAGTAGAGCAAGTGACACCAGGCACACCTCTTCTCCTCAGTAGTAGAGCAAGTGACACCAGCCACACCTCTTCTCCCCAGTAGTAGAGCAAGTGACACAAGCCACACCTCTTCTCCCCAGTAGTAGAGCAAGTGACACCAGACACACCTCTTCTCCCCAGTAGTAGAGCAAGTGACACCAGGCACACCTCTTCTCCTCAGTAGTAGAGCAAGTGACACCAGGCACACATCTCCTCAGTAATAGAGCAAGTGACACCAGACACACCTCTTCTCCTCAGTAGTAGAGCAAGTGACACCAGACACACCTCTTCTCCTCAGTAGTTGAGCAAGTGACACCAGACACACCTCTTCTCCTCAGTAGTAGAGCAAGTGACACCAGGCACACCTCTTCTCCTCAGTAGTAGAGCAAGTGACACCAGCCACACCTCTTCTCCCCAGTAGTAGAGCAAGTGGCACCAGCCACACCTCTTCTCCCCAGTAGTAGAACAAGTGACACCAGCCACACCTCTTTTCCCCAGTAGTAGATCAAGTGGCACCAGCCACACCTCTTCTCCTCAGTAGCGGAGCAAGTGACACCAGCCACACGACTTCTCCTCAGTAGTAGAGCAACTGACACCAGCCACACCTCATCTCCTCAGTAATAGATCAAGTGACACCAGCCACACCTCATCTCCTCAGTAATAGATCAAGTGACACCAGCCACACGTCTTCTCCTCAGTAGTAGAGCAAGTGACACCAGACACACTTCTTCTCCTCAGTAGTAGAGCATGTGACACCAGACACACCTCTTCTCATCAGTAGTAGAGCAAGTGACACCAGCCACACCTCTTTTCCCCAGTAGTAGATCAAGTGGCACCAGCCACACCTCTTCTCCTCAGTAGCGGAGCAAGTGACACCAGCCACACGACTTCTCCTCAGTAGTAGAGCAACTGACACCAGGCACACCTCTTCTCCTCAGTAGTAGATCAAGTGACACCAGCCACACCTCTTCTCCCCAGTAGTAGAGCAAGTGGCACCAGCCACACCTCTTCTCCCCAGTAGTAGAGCAAGTGACACCAGCCACACCTCTTTTCCCCATTAGTAGATCAAGTGGCACCAGCCACACCTCTTGTCCTCAGTAGCGGAGCAAGTGGCACCAGCCACACCTCTTCTCCCCAGTAGTAGAGCAAGTGACACCAGCCACACCTCTTTTCCCCAGTAGTAGATCAAGTGGCACCAGCCACACCTCTTCTCCTCAGTCGCGGAGCAAGTGACACCAGCCACACGACTTCTCCTCAGTAGTAGAGCAAGTGACACCAGACACACCTTTTCTCCTCAGTAGTAGATCAAGTGACACTAGACACACCTCTTCTCCTCAGTTAGATCAAGTGACACCAGACACACCTCTTCTCAGTAGTACAGCAAGTGACGCCAGACACCTCTTCTTCTCAGTAGTAGATCAAGTGATACCAGACACACGACTTCACCTCTGTAGTACAGCAAGTGACACCAGATACAGTTTTCTTCTCAGTAGTAGATCAAGTGACACCAGACACACCTTTTCTCCTCAGTAGTAGAGCAAGTGACACCAGACACACCTTTTCTCCTCAGTAGTAGATCAAGTGACACCAGCCACACCTCTTCTCCTCAGTAGTAGAACAAGTGACACCAGCCACACCTCTTCTCCTCAGTAGTAGAGCAAGTGACACCAGCCACACCTCTTCTCCTCAGTAGTAGAGCAAGTGACACCAGCCACACCTCTTCTCCTCAGTAGTAGATCAAGTGACACCAGGCACACGACTTTACCTCAGCAGAACAGCAAGTGACACCAGATACAGTCTTCTCCTCAGAAGTAGAGCAAGTGACATCAGACACATCTCTTCTCTTCTCCTCAGTATTAGATCAAGTGACACCAGACACACGTCCTCTCAGTAGTAGATCAAATGACACCAGCCACACCTCTTCTCCCCAGTTGTAGAGCAAGTGACACCAGCCACACCTCTTCTCCCCAGTAGTAGAGCAAGTGACACCAGCCACACCTCTTCTCCTCAGTAGTAGAGCAAGTGACACCAGCCACACCTCTTCTCCCCAGTAGTAGAGCAAGTGACACCAGCCACACCTCGTCTCCTCAGTAGTAGAGCAAGTGACACCAGCCACACCTCTTCTCCTCAGTAGTAGAGCAAGTGACACCACCCACATTTCTTCTCCCCAGTAGTAGAGCAAGTGACACCAGCCACACCTCTTCTCCCCAGTAGTAGAGCAAGTGACACCAGGCACACCTCTTCTCCTCAGTAGTAGAGCAAGTGACACCAGCCACACCTCTTCTCCCCAGTAGTAGAGCAAATGACACCAGACACACCTCTTCTCCCCAGTAGTAGAGCAAGTGACACCAGGCACACCTCTTCTCCTCAGTAGTAGAGCAAGTGACACCAGGCACACCTCTTCTCCTCAGTAGTAGAGCAAGTGACACCAGGCACACCTCTTCTCCTCTGTAGTAGAGCAAGTGACACTAGACACACCTCTTCTCCTCAGTAGTAGAGCAAGTGACACCAGACACACCTCTTCTCAGTAGTAGAGCAAGTGACACCAGACACACGTCTTCTCCTCTGTAGTAGAGCAAGTAACACCAGACACACCTCTTCTCCTCAGTAGTAGAGCAAGTGACACCAGGCACACCTCTTCTCCTCTGTAGTAGAGCAAGTGACACCAGGCACACCTCTTCTCCTCTGTAGTAGAGCAAGTAACACCAGCCACACCTCTTCTCCCCAGTAGTAGAGCAAGTGACACCAGGCACACCTCTTCTCCTCAGTAGTAGAGCAAGTGACACCAGCCACACCTCTTCTCCCCAGTAGTAGAACAAGTGACACCAGCCACACCTCTTCTCCCCAGTAGTAGAGCAAGTGACACCAGACACACCTCTTCTCCTCAGTAGTAGAGCAAGTGACACCAGGCACACCTCTTCTCCTCTGTAGTAGAGCAAGTGACACCAGGAACACCTCTTCTCCTCTGTAGTTGAGCAAGTGACACCAGACACACCTCTTCTCCTCAGTAGTAGAACAAGTGACACCAGGCACACCTCTTCTCCTCTGTAGTTGAGCAAGTAACACCAGACACACCTCTTCTCCTCAGTAGTACAGCAAGTGACACCAGGCACACCTCTTCTCCTCTGTAGTAGAGCAAGTGACACCAGGCACACCTCTTCTCCTCTGTAGTTGAGCAAGTGACACCAGGCACACCTCTTTTCCTCAGTAGTAGAGCAAGTAACACCAGACACACCTCTTCTCCTCAGTAGTTGAGCAAGTGACACCAGACACACCTCTTTTCCTCAGTAGTAGAGCAAGTGACACCAGACACACCTCTTCTCCTCAGTAGTAGAGCAAGTGACACCAGGCACACCTCTTCTCCCCAGTAGTAGAGAAAGTGACACCAGCCACACCTCTTCTCCCCAGTAGTAGAGCAAGTAACACCAGCCACACCTCTTCTCCCCAGTAGTAGATCAAGTGGCACCAGCCACACCTCTTCTCCTCAGTAGCGGAGCAAGTGACACCAGCCACACGACTTCTCCTCAGTAGTAGAGCAACTGACACCAGCCACACCTCATCTCCTCAGTAATAGATCAAGTGACACCAGCCACACCTCATCTCCTCAGTAATAGATCAAGTGACACCAGCCACACGTCTTCTCCTCAGTAGTAGAGCAAGTGACACCAGACACACTTCTTCTCCTCAGTAGTAGAGCATGTGACACCAGACACACCTCTTCTCATCAGTAGTAGATCATGTGACA
>NW_027195778.1:0-52500 GCF_038502225.1 Cherax quadricarinatus
TGACCAGTGAAGAGGCGGAGGCCAGGAGCTTGGAATCGACCCCTGCAACCTGATCTAGGTGAGTACAACTCACACACACACACACACACACACACACACACTTCTGAGTGAGCTAGATACCTCAAAGGCAATGGGGCCAGATAACATCTCCCCATGGGTATTGAGAGAGGGAGCAGAGGCGCTATGTGTACCCCTAACAACAATATTCAATACATCTATCGAAACAGGGAGATTGCCTGAGACATGGAAGACAGCAAATGTAGTCCCAATCTTTAAAAAAGGAGACAGACATGAAGCATTAAACTACAGACCAGTGTCACTGACATGTATAGTATGCAAAATCATGGAGAAGATTATCAGGAGAAGAGTGGTGGAACACCTAGAAAGGAATGATCTCATCAACAGCAGCCAACATGGTTTCAGGGACGGGAAATCCTGTGTCACAAACCTACTGGAGTTCTATGACATGGTGACAGCAGTAAGACAAGAGAGAGAGGGGTGGGTGGATTGCATATTCTTGGACTGCAAGAAGGCGTTTGACACAGTTCCACACAAGAGATTGGTGCAAAAACTGGAGGACCAAGCAGGGATAACAGGGAAGGCACTACAATGGATCAGAGAATACTTGTCAGGAAGACAGCAGCGAGTCATGGTACGTGGCGAGGTGTCAGAGTGGGCACCTGTGACCAGCGGGGTCCCACAGGGGTCAGTCCTAGGACCAGTGCTGTTTCTGGTATTTGTGAACGACATGAGGGAAGGAATAGACTCTGAGGTGTCCCTGTTTGCAGATGACGTGAAGTTGATGAGAAGAATTCACTCGATCGAAGACCAGGCAGAACTACAAAGGGATCTGGACAGGCTGCAGACCTGGTCCAGCAATTGGTTCCTGGAGTTCAATCCCACCAAGTGCAAAGTCATGAAGATTGGGGAAGGGCAAAGAAGACCGTAGACGGAGTACAGTCTAGGGGGCCAGAGACTACAAACCTCACTCAAGGAAAAAGATCTTGGGGTGAGTATAACACCAGGCACATCTCCTGAAGCGCACATCAACCAAATAACTGCTTCAGCATATGGGCGCCTAGCAAACCTCAGAACAGCATTCCGACATCTTAATAAGGAATCGTTCAGGACCCTGTACACCGTGTACGTTAGGCCCATATTGGAGTATGCGGCACCAGTTTGGAACCCACACCTAGCCAAGCACGTAAAGAAACTAGAGAAAGTGCAAAGGTTTGCAACAAGACTAGTCCCAGAGCTAAGAGGTATGTCCTACGAGGAGAGGTTAAGGGAAATCAACCTGACGACACTGGAGGACAGGAGAGATAGGGGGGACATGATAACGACATACAAAATACTGAGAGGAATTGACAAGGTGGACAAAGACAGGATGTTCCAGAGACTGGACTCAGTAACAAGGGGACATAGTTGGAAGTTGAAGACACAGATGAATCACAGGGATGTTAGGAAGTATTTCTTCAGCCACAGAGTAGTCAGTAAGTGGAATAGTTTGGGAAGCGATGTAGTGGAGGCAGGATCCATACATAGCTTTAAGCAGAGGTATGATAAAGCTCACGGTTCAGGGAGTGACCTAGTAGCGATCAGTGAAGAGGCGGGGCCAGGAGCTCGGACTCGACCCCCGCAACCTCAACTAGGTGAGTACACACACACACACACACACACACACACACACACACACACACACACACACACACGCACTGCTCGTAAAACACCGATGGAAATTTGAGGAAATGAGAGGCATGGACAAGATTGGAGAAGGAGAATACATAGGTGCACTTCAGTCTGGGAACACAAGGTAGTCATTGCAGTGATGTATAATCCACCACAGACCTTCAGGAGGCCAAGACAGGAATATGAAAAGAGTAACAGACACACTGGCTGAGGTGGAAAGAAGAGCTCACTCGAGCAGAGCAAAGTTGCTGGTTATGGGCGATTTCAGTCACAGGGAGATCGATTAGGAAAACCTGGAGCCTCACGGGGGTCCCAAAACATGGAGAGCCAAAATGATGGATGTGGTACTAGAAAACCCCATGCATCAACATGTTAAGGATACTACCAGAGAGAGAGGGGAGGATGAACCAGCAAGACTGGACCTTGTGTTCACCCAGAGCAGTTCAGACATTGAGGACATCACATATGAGAGGCCCCTAGGAGCTAGTGACCATGTGGTTCTGTGCTTTGAATACATAGTAGAGTTACAAGTGGAGAGGGTAACAGGAGTTGAATGGGAAAAGCCAGACTATAAACGGGGGGACTACATAGGTTTGAGGAACTTCCTGCACGAGGTTCAGTGGGACAGAGAACTGGCAGGAAAATCGGTAAATGAAATGATGGAAGACATAACAACAAAATGCAAGGAGGTAGAGGAAAGGTTTGTTCCCAAGGGTAATAGTAATAATGGGAAGACCAGAACGAGCCCTTGGTTTACCCGATGGTGTAAGAAGGCAAAAACCAAGTGCAATAGAGAATGGAGAAAGTACAGAAGGCGAAGAACACTGAAAAATAAGGAGATTAGCCGAAGAGCCAGGAACGAGTATGCACAGGTAAAGAGGGAGGGCCAGCGACAGTATTAAAATAACATAGCATCGAAAGCCAAGTCAGACCCGAAACTGCTGTACAGCCACATCAGGAGGAAGGCAACAGTCAAAGACCAGGTGATCAGGCTGAGGAAAGAAAGTGGGGAACTCACAAGAAACGATCAAGAGGTATGTGAGGAGCTCAACATGAGATTTAAGGAAGTATTTACAGTAGAGACAGGATTGGTTCTGAGAAGACAGCACAGAGGGGAACACCAACAGAGAATATACCAACAGGTGCTGGATGGCATACAAACAACGGAGGAGGAGGTGCAAAAGCTAAGTGACCTCGATACCTCAAAGGCAAGGGGTCCGGACAATATCTCCCCATGGGTCCTTAGAGAAGGAGCAGAGACGCTGTGCGTACCACTAACCACAATCTTCAATATATCCCTTGAAACTGGGCAACTACCTGAGGTAAGGAAGATGGCAAATGTAGTCCCCATTTTGAAGACAGAAACGAGGCACTAAACTACAGACCAGTGTCTCTGACGTGTATAGTATGAAAAGTCATGGAGAAGATTATCAGGAGGAGAGTGGTGGAGCACCTTGAACGAAACAAGATTATAAACAACCAGCACAGATTCACGGAAGGCAAATCCTGTGTCACAAACCTTCTGGAGTTTTATGACAAGGTAACAGAAGTAAGACAGGAGAGAGAGGGATGGGTTGTTTGTATTTTCCTGGACCGCAGGAAGGCCTTCGACACAGTTCCTCACAGGAGATTAGTGCAGAAGCTGGAGGATTAGGCGTGTATAACAGGAAGGGCACTGCAGTGGATCAGAGAACACCTGACAGGGAGGCAACGAGTTATGCTACGTGTTGAGGTATCACATTGGGCGCCTGTGACGAGCGGGGTCCCACAGGGGTCAGTCTTAGGACCAGTGCTATTTTTGATATATGTGAATGACATGATGGAAGGGATAGACTCTGAAGTGTCCCTGTTTGCAGATGATGTGATGCTAATAAGAAGGATTAAATCAGATGAGGATCAGGCAGGACTACAAAGAGACCTGGACAGGCTGGACACGTTGTCCAGGAACTGGCTTCTCGAATTCAACCCTGCCAAATGCAAAGTCATGAAGATTGGGGAAGGGCAAAGAAGACCGCAGACAGAGTATAGGCTTGGTGGACAAAGGCTGCAAACCTCACTCAAGGAGAAAGATCTTGGGGTGACCATAACACGAACACATCTCCGAAATCTCCGAAGGCACACAACCAGATAACTGCTGCAGCATATGGGCGCCTGGCAAACCTGAGAATAGCTTTCCGATACCTTAGTAAGGAATTGTTCAAGACACTGTACACTGTGTACCTCAGGCCCATACTGGAGTATGCAGCACCTGTTTGGAACCCACACCTAGTCAAGCACGTCAAGAAATTAGAGAAAGTACAAAGGTTTGCAACAATGCTAGTTCCGGAGCTCAGTGGAATGTCCTACGAAGAAAGGTTGAGGGAAATCGGACTGACAACACTGGAGGACAGGAGGGTTAGGGGAGACATGATAACAATATACAAAATAATGCGTGGAATAGACAAGGTGGACAGAGACAGGATGTTCCAGAGAAGGGACACAGAAACAAGGGGTCACAATTGGAAGCTGAAGACTCAGACGAGTCACAGGGATGTTAGGAAGTACTTCTTCAGTCACAGAGTCGTCAGGAAGTGGAATAGCCTAGGAAGTGATGTAGTGGAGGCAGGAACCATACATAGCTTTAAGACAAGGTATGACAAAGCTCAGGAAGCAGAGAGGGAGAGAGAGAGGACCTAGTAGCGATCAGTGAAGAGGCGGGGACAGGAGCTGAGTCTCGACCCCTGCACCCACAATTAGGTGAGTCAACACACACACACACGCACACACGCACACGCACACACACGCACACGCACACACGCACAAGACAGAAGGAACTATTCAGCAGGCCTACTGGCCCGTTGCGAGGCAGGTTCAAGTTTCCCATCGGCTTAAGGACGGAGCACATCATCAGACCTACTAGCACAAGCTAGTTATTTCCAACACCATCAACAACTAGTGACGTCACTCCAACAACGTCCAATGAGAAGCCTTCATCGCCTCCACTCCTCAACGAAACCGACCAATCAGAAGCCTTTCCACCAGAAACATCCTCTCATTCGTCCATAGAAGAAGAAGAAGATGAAATGGAAGATGAAGTGGAAAATGTACATTCACTAGCACCAACACTACCATCTCAAGACCCAAGACCAAATACTGTACCAGACGAAAATACCGACGACTATCTAGATTGGCATGGTATATATTTCTGTACCACAGAAAATTATCCTCAAGCCATGGAGCCAGCTGAACTCATAGCTCACCTCATCCAAAAAACAGTCAAGTTTGTTGAAGATACCGACATTACTTATGGAAATGAACTTTCATACCTTATACAGCATACTGAAAAATTAATCGAAAACCCTCGATATCGACACTCGTTAACTCGTCTCATAAAAATTCCTCTCCGACGATTTAAACGTCTTGAAAATGGAACACCACTCAGTTACTTTGAAAAAACAAAAAAACCACCACAAGTCTAGATAACCACCAAGCCATTTTGAAATGACCAATCAACGTTTGAGCTCCTCCCTTGTCGCCTGCAGCCACCAATCACCATCAAGAAGCAGAAGTCTTCCATCCAGCAAGTGGCAGAACTGTCTGCAATCTGCTCTCTCTGCACTCCCCACACGTTCCCTCTACACTGCCTCATAATGCTCCGCAGCTGGGTTAAGCCCTGGCACTTTATCTCATCACTCAAGACATTCCTCTCACCGACTACCCTTCGCCTGTCCCCACTTCCCCATTCACCCACTCGTGGGTCTTACCTGAGAGTATATTCGTTTCGTTTCGTTTCCAACTCATCTACCCACACCCACTCATGTATTTATCTAACCTATTTTTAAAACTCCACAACGTTTTAGCTTCTATAGCGGTACTTGGGAGTTTGTTCCACTCATCCACAACTCTATTACCAAACCATTGCTTTTCCTATATCCTTCCTGAATCTGATTTTTTTCCCCTTGAAACCATACACTCACTCACCCAACCAGAGAGAGAGAGAGAGAGAGGGAGAGAGAGGACGAACCAGCTAGGCTGGACCTCATATTCATTCTGAGTCTTTCCAACATAGGGGATATTACATCGCAAAGACCCCCTGGCATACTATACATATCGCTGACACGTATATTATAGTATAGAGAAGATTATCCAAGGAGTGGTGGAGCACCTAGAAAGGAATGGGTTCATATATGATAACCAGCACGGCTTCAGGGATGGAAAATCCTGTGTTGCAAACCTGCTCATGTTCCACGACAAGATAACGGAAGTAAGATAGGAGAGAGGAATGGGTAGATTTCAGTTTCCTGAGCTGTAAGAAGGCTTTTGACACAGTAATGCGCAAGACTGTTATAAAAGATAGTGTGTAACCGCTGACTAGATTTGTATCTATGATACATAGAGAGTCTTGAATGAATTTGTCGATATTCCTGACAGCTACTCTTAACTTTACCAGACGAGCATTGCCTGCAAATATTATTAATTAGATGTGTGTCTCCAGAGATATGCTTGGCATCATGTTCGCCCCTCGGTCTTTCTCTTTGAGTGAGGCCTGCAGATTCTGACCCACAACTCTTTACTCTGTGTCTGGTCTTCTTGACCCTACTCAAATCTTCATAACAGTGCATTTGCTGGGATTGAATTCAAGTATACATTTATCTGACCAATCTCGTAATTTGTCCACATCTATTTGTAGCATTTTCTTTTCCTCTTCCTATTGCTCTTAAAACCCTCATTAGTTTTACAGCACATACAGAGATACAACTGCCTCAATCCCATTTTGTATGACATTCACATGTGCTTTCCTTCCACTAAGGAATCCTGATCCACAGGAGTACATTCCGTGTTTTTCCTCCCTACACGTTAAGTTTTTACCCTAGTTTCTTGTGAGATCCGTTATCAAATGCCTTCTCGTAGTCCAAGAATTTTGCAACTGCCCATCTATTTCTCTTCCGTCTCAATCCTGTCACTGTCATAGATCTCAGGCAGATTAATAAGACAAGATTGCAATCTCTAAACCGGTGCTGTTTACTGCTTATGACATCACTTCCTTCCAAGTGCTCTTCCAATCTCTTTTCCATTACTTTACAAGTCATGCTTGTCTGAGATACTGGCCTTCAGTTGAATGACTCCGATCTTCTTTCTTAAATATTGGGACCATGTTTGCTGTTTTCCAGATCTCTGGCAATTGTCTAGTGTCCGGTAACTAGTCAATGATCCTAACTAGTAGTTCACACAGTGCTTCTGCTCTTGTGTCTGCGACAGCTAGCCTGGTCAGTGACACCTTGTTCAGGGACAGTGTTCTCGTCTGCGTCATCTGCCTGCCTCTTCCTCACTGACTTAGTTGTGTTAAATGGGACTCTACTTATTTTGTGTTATATTTAATTGTTTGTCATTCGTCCTTTTTTTCCACTTTTTCATCATTTTCAAACTAGTTTGTGTTGTTTGCCACTAACACAATGACGTTTAATGAAGACATATATTCTACTTTATTCAGTTATTTTGATAACAGTGAAGGTGATATCTTCTTCTTTCTTGATGCTTCTCCCTCTCCTCTTCACTTCTTAAACTGCTTGTCTTTTTTTAACCGCTTTCAAGTCACCCTTGCCCTTTTCTTTCTCATTTCGTTCCGTCTCCCTAACTCCCTCTTACTCTCCCTATTTATATTCTTCCATCGTTTCACTCGTTTTTGGCGTCACTGTTTGGAAACGCGCCCCATTTTTTCCTTTATTGAGTGTTTAGCGCTTCCCAGTGAATATAGAAAATAAAAGCAATGATGATGATAATTGTATTATGATAACTTTTGGGATTTATATGTTAAACATCAACATAAGCTATGTAAATGTACAGGAATTAATGTACTTAGCTTTGTTGCTGGTTCAGCCTTCCGCAGCTGCACTCGGAAGACTCTTCCAAAGTGAAACCCTGGAGCTGTTGAGTGAAACATAAGCATGAGAATAATTGCCCCTGAGGAGCGTTGTCTCAGTATATCATTCAATAACTGAATGCTGACGAATAAACTTGCAATTTTTGGGCTCGATGGCCCGCCCATTAGCTGTCCGCTGCGCAGCCGACCTATCCAGTTTCATGGTTTATTAGACGTACCTGGGCTTTCGTAGCTGACCCGTTAGTTCCTTGGGATGTAACTCAGTATCGATGTCTTGACTGAAGAATAGTGTCTTTTGAGGACTGTCACACATCCTCCACTCAGTCTGGAAATTTGTAACACTCGTACTATCACTATACTGTTCTTCAATATTTTTCTTTATTTCTCAGTAATGTCACCACAGGGAGCTAGTACACTTCCTTGTAAATTGTCTACCACGAATGTTCGAATGTTGAGACTGTCTGAACGATTGAGAACGCACTGCTAAAGTTCTTTTGTTAAGGTCATTGCATGCGTAACACGATTCTCAGACCGGTTATTTCAATCTGATGACTTCTGCCCCGCTTCAGTCTCGGCCGCCCTCGGCGTCTCCAGCCAAACAAAAGATATGCTGATTCCAGCAAATTTCCCTTCCTTTCCAAACTGCCACAGGAAGCAATGCAGGATGCTTGATTTCTTGTTGTCTGGATATAGACGTCAGTGTATAATAGCAATAACTTGTAAATTGTGCCTTTTTGAATGGGTGCAGGGTTTTCTTTAATTTTCCTGCTACATTAAGAGATTAATTGTCTCTCATTAACCCACCCTAGTTGCTACACTGGTCTCTTGCAAGGAGTGGCATGACTATGACAGATGCTAGTCATCTGCTTCCAATTAAAGTGTTGATGTGGATGCAAGCAAGACGCCATTGCCCTTTCTGAGAGGGTCGTCCCTCAGGGCTGAAAGGGGCTGAAGGGGCTGAAAGGAAGCTGATACCCCCCTCTCCTGGAGAAATTTCTCCACAATAACAATAGTATTGATAATTATAATAATTGCAATAATCATAATAACTAATTACCCAATATTCTCTCTCTCTCTCTCTCTCTCTCTCTCTCTCTCTCTCTCTCTCTCTCTCTCTCTCTCTTATCTCTCTCTCTCTTATCTCTCTATCTCCCTCTCTTTTCTCTCTCCCTTCCCTCCACAAGGTAGTGGACTGTTGAACGGAAATTAAAGTTTTCTTGATCACACTCTAAGAGGTCGACAACCTTTTATTTTTGCTGGGTGCTGCAAGCCATGTGGCCCACAGTATGGCCCAGAATGTGGCCCAGAGTGTGGCCCCCAGTGTGTGGCCCAGTGGTATAACTGGGGTTTAGTCCACTGTGTTTCATTCTGTTGCTTGTTATTTAAATAAGCTATTGTCACAGTGTGTGTGTCCCAGTGTGTGTGTCCCAGCGTGTTGACTAGTGTGTTGACTAGTGTGTGTCCCAGCGTGTTGACTAGTGTGTGTGTGTCCCAGTGTGTTGACTAGTGTGTGTCCCAGCGTGTGTCCCAGTGTGTTGACTAGTGTGTGTCCCAGCGTGTGTCCCAGTGTGTTGACTAGTGTGTGTGTGTCCCAGTGTGTTGACTAAGTGTGTGTCCCAGCGTGTGTCCCAGTGTGTTGACTAGTGTGTGTGTGTCCCAGTGTGTTGACTAGTGTGTGTCCCAGCGTGTGTCCCAGTGTGTTGACTAGTGTGTGTGTGTCCCAGTGTGTTGACTAGTGTGTGTCCCAGCGTGTGTCCCAGTGTGTTGACTAGTGTGTGTGTGTCCCAGTGTGTTGACTAGTGTGTGACCCAGACTAATGTGTGTGTGTCCCAGTGTGTTGACTAGTGTGTGTGTGTCCCAGTGTGTTGACTAATGTGTGTGTGTCCCAGTGTGTTGACTAATGTGTGTGTGTCCCAGTGTGTTGACTAGTGTGTGTGTGTCCCAGTGTGTTGACTAATGTGTGTGTGTCCCAGTGTGTTGACTAATGTGTGTGTGTCCCAGTGTGTTGACTAATGTGTGTGTGTCCCAGTGTGTTGACTAATGTGTGTGTGTCCCAGTGTGTTGACTAATGTGTGTGTGTCCCAGTGTGTTGACTAGTGTGTGTCCCAGTGTGTTGACTAATGTGTGTGTGTCCCAGTGTGTTGACTAATGTGTGTGTGTCCCAGTGTGTTGACTAATGTGTGTGTGTCCCAGTGTGTTGACTAATGTGTGTGTTTGACTAAGTGTGTGTGTGTCCCAGTGTGTTGACTAGTGTGTTGACTAATGTGTGTGTGTCCCAGTGTGTTGACTAAGTGTGTTGACCAGTGTGTGTGTCCCAGTGTGTTGACTAATGTGTGTGTCCCAGTGTGTTGACTAGTGTGTGACCCAGCGTGTGTCCCAGTGTGTTGACTAATGTGTGTGTCCCAGTGTGTTGACTAGTGTGTGACCCAGCGTGTGTCCCAGTGTGTTGACCAGTGTGTGTGTCCCAGTGTGTTGACTAGTGTGTGTCCCAGTGTGTTGACTAGTGTGTGTGTCCCAGTGTGTTGACTAGTGTGTGTGTCCCAGTGTGTTGACTAGTGTGTGTCCACGGGTGGGAGTTTTGAGACTCTCTGACCGCGGGATCAAACCCCACCCGTGGTATGGTTTAGTAACCAGCTGTGACCCACCTGTCTCTTAACACAACCCCACAAACTTACAAAGTAAACATATTCTCACTCCTTGCAAAGCCACATGGCCTATAAACTTAATATATCATAACAAACGACTGTCAAAAAATAAACAGAAGAATGGCCCGAGGCTCGAACTGTTGACTGGTGCGTACCAGGTTCAACACTTTACTGCTCAGTTACGAGGCTTTTGAGATATTTCAAAAACAAATGGAAAAAGAGGGGGTAGGAGGGAGAGGAAGAAAGGGAGAAATAAAAAAATAAGGAGTTAGGTTAAGCTTGGCAGACGATGCAACATCCCCCCAATGAAAAGCAGGGGTATCACTAGCACCATACAATAAGTGTCAGGGGCCCGAGACTGTTCAACTGCCTCCCAGCATACATAAGGGGGATTACCAACAGACCCCTGGCAAGTCTTCAAGCTGGCACTGGACAAGCACCTAAAGTCGGTTCCTGACCAGCCGGGCTGTAGCTCGTACGTTGGTTTGCGTGCAGCCAGCAGCAACAGCCTGGTTGATCAGGCTCTGATCCACCAGGAGGCCTGGTCACAGACCGGGCCGCGGGGGCGTTGACCCCCGGAACTCTCTCCAGGTAAACTCCAGGTAAAACAACTATTCACCTAAAATTTAGAACCTCATTCATAGACAAAAGATTATATTAGTGAATAGAATTAATCAGAGTTTAAAAGAGAATTTATAAAAAGCTGGTAAGCTAGAGAGAAAAAAAGTAGTGTGCGTGGCCAGCCAAGTAGCAGTAAATAATGCGACAAGGGCAGAAAACCTTTTCACTTTGGTCAACTTCGGGAAAACCGCGGAAATTGCGACCTCCCACGACACTTTGTTCCGACACGCATCCCAACTCTGGCTTAAGTTCCGCCTCCCTGCCTATGCCTCCCGATTATATCAATAGAATTTACTGGAAACTTTTGAAAAATTTGCATTTTGCAAAGAAAAATTAAGAATATGCGCCTACTCCTGCAAAAGTTAAAGAAAATTGAGCTTGTTAAAGTTAAGAGAGTGTGAAAGAAGTGATGGTCGCGACAAGGTACTCGATGGTGTGATAAAGATGGCGGCGGCTTCTTGCCCGCTAGTCTCGCCTCTGTGGAAAATTTTCATATCCGTATTCAACCACAACAAATTCCAAACTGTGTACAGTAACACAGTTTTCCTCTTTGGCCTCTTGTGTGTGTGTGTGTGTGTGTGTGTGTGTGTGTGTGTGTGCGTGTGTGCGTGTGTGCGTGCGTGTGTGTGTGCATTTGCATATATATATGTATGAGGTCGTACTCACCTATATTTATAGGTGAGTACATATATGTGGTTGCTAGGGTTGATTTACGACTCCTGGCCCCACCTCTTCTCTGGTCGCTACTAGGTCCACTCTCTTCTTAAAGCTACATATGGATCCTACTTCCACTTCTTCACTCCCCAGATTGCTTCACTTCTTAACAAATCTAAGACGGAATACATATTTCCTAACATCTCTATGACTCATATAAGTTTTCAACTTCCAGCTGTGTCCCCTTGTTCCTGTGTCTCATCTCTGAATCATTCTGGCCCTGTCTACCTTGTTAAATCATTTCATTGTTTTATTCATCGTTATCAGTATTTTATACATCGCTTGTGTCTTGCAGTGCCATCAGGTTGAGTTCCCATAACTTCTCCTTGTAGGGCATACCTCTTAGCTCTGTACTTAATCTTGTTGTAAGATTTTGCACTTAATCTTATTCCTTAACGTGTTTGACCAGATATGGGTTCCAGACTGGTGCTGCATACTCCAATGTAGGCGTGAAGTACACGGTGTACAATGTCTTGAATAACTCCTTACTAATATTCTTAGGTTTACCAGGCGTCCATATGTTGCAGCAGTTATTTGGTTGATGTATACTTTAGGGATGTGTTAGGTAAGACACATATGCAACAGTTAGGTATCTTTATTTCGAAACGTTTCGCCTACACAGTAGGCTTCTTCAGTCGAGTACAGAAAGGTTGATAGAAGCAGAAGATACTTGAAGACGATGTAATCAGTCCATCACCCTTAAAGTTTTGAGGTGGTCAGTCCCTCAGTCTGGAGAAGAGCATTGTTCCGTTGTCTGAAACAATATGAAGTTGAAGTGACAGAATGGGGCCTTTATATAGTGCCAGGAGGTGAGACGTAGGTTGCTTTGGGAGGGCAGGTCCTTCTCAAACCCAGCCGTTCTCACTAGTAGAGGTTGTCGAAGTGGTCTGTACCAAGATACCCTTGTGTTGCAGTGTCTGACAGAATGAACATTAAAATGGTATGAAATACCGACAGATTGTTAGGTAAGACACATATGCAACAGTTAGGTATCTTTATTTCGAAACGTTTCGCCTACACAGTAGGCTTCTTCAGTCGAGTACAGAAAGGTTGATAGAAGCAGAAGATACTTGAAGACGATGTAATCAGTCCATCACCCTTAAAGTTTTGAGGTGGTCAGTCCCTCAGTCTGGAGAAGAGCATTGTTCCGTTGTCTGAAACAATATGAAGTTGAAGTGACAGAATGGGGCCTTTATATAGTGCCAGGAGGTGAGACGTAGGTTGCTTTGGGAGGGCAGGTCCTTCTCAAACCCAGCCGTTCTCACTAGTAGAGGTTGTCGAAGTGGTCTGTACCAAGATACCCTTGTGTTGCAGTGTCTGACAGAATGAACATTAAAATGGTATGAAATACCGACAGATTGTTAGGTAAGACACATATGCAACAGTTAGGTATCTAACTGTTGCATATGTGTCTTACCTAACAATCTGTCGGTATTTCATACCATTTTAATGTTCATTCTGTCAGACACTGCAACACAAGGGTATCTTGGTACAGACCACTTCGACAACCTCTACTAGTGAGAACGGCTGGGTTTGAGAAGGACCTGCCCTCCCAAAGCAACCTACGTCTCACCTCCTGGCACTATATAAAGGCCCCATTCTGTCACTTCAACTTCATATTGTTTCAGACAACGGAACAATGCTCTTCTCCAGACTGAGGGACTGACCACCTCAAAACTTTAAGGGTGATGGACTGATTACATCGTCTTCAAGTATCTTCTGCTTCTATCAACCTTTCTGTACTCGACTGAAGAAGCCTACTGTGTAGGCGAAACGTTTCGAAATAAAGATACCTAACTGTTGCATATGTGTCTTACCTAACAATCTGTCGGTATTTCATACCATTTTAATGTTCATACTTTAGGGATGTACTCGGTATGACGCTCACCCCAAGATCCTTTTCCTTGAGTGACGTTTACAGTCTTTAACCCCTGGGCTTGTATTCCGTCTGCGGTCTTCTTTGTCCTTCCCCAAGCTTTATGACTTTACACTCGGTGGGGGTTAAACACCAAAAGCCATTTGTTGAACTTGGTTTGCAGCATCCTGTCCAGATCCCTTTGTAGTCCGCTTGAATTCTCCGATGTAAGACTCATGTCATCTGCAAACAGGGACACCTCTGGGTCTATCCCTACCGTCATGTCATTCACATGTACAAGAAACTTTACCGGCTAAATTACTGACCCTTGTGGAACTCTTCTCAACACATGTATCCACTCTGACACCTCATCACGTACCATCACTCGTTGTTACCTTCCTGTCCATCATACTGTTTTTCCTGGTATTCCTGCCTGCTTCTCTAGCTTTTGTACAAATCTTATGCGGTACTGTGTCGAAAGCCTTCTTACATTCCAAGAAAATGCAGGCTACCCACCCCTCTCGTTTCTGTCTTATTTCTGTTACATTATCGTATACTTCAGTAGATTTGATGCACAGAATATCCCATCCCTGAAACCTGCTGGTTGTCATGTATGAGCCTACTTCTTTCTCCTGATCAGCTTCTCCATGACATTACATACCATGCGTGTCAAATATACTGGTTTGTAATTTAATGCTACCTGTCTGTCTCCTTTTTTTTAAATTGGGACAACATATAGTGTCTTCAACACCTCTGTTTCGATAGATTTCTTGAAGATGATGTTAGTGACATACACAGTGCCTCTGCTCCTTCTCTCACGACCCATGGAGATATTATCTAGGTCTACTGCTTTCTAGGTATCTACTTCTCATTGCAATTTCTTCACCTCCTCGGACGTATGTGGAATGTCCAGCACTTGTTGAGGTGCCCTTCGGCCTCGGTTTGCTGGAAGCTTTTCTGTCTCCACTTAGAATACCTGTCTATATCTCGTGATGAGCTCTTCATGTACTTCCTGGTCATGTCTTGTGAGCTTTCCTTCTTCCTTTCTCAGTCTGATGAGATAAGATTTCGTTCGGATTTTTAACCCCGGAGGGTTAGCCACCCAGGATAACCCAAGAAAGTCGGTGCGTCGTCGAGGACTGTCTAACTTATTTCCATTGGGGTCCTTAATCTTGTCCCCCAGGATGCGACCCACACCAGTCGACTAACACCCAGGTACCTATTTGCTGCTAGGTGAACAGGACAATAGGTGTAAGGAAACGTGTCGAAATGTTTCCACCCGCCGGGAATCGAACCCGGGCCCTCCGTGTGTGAAGCGGGAGCTTTAGCCACCAGGCCACCGGGCCTTGACTTTTGTTTTCCTTCTGATATAGCTGACAATATCGAATCAGTAATTACCAGTAATAACAGATTTAAATCAGATGAATTTTGAATTAGAAAGGCTTTAGGCCATTATTGGTTTTCAGAGTTGTTGATGAGTGGAACAATCTGACGAGTAAGGTAAGCTAAGACCTTGGGAAATTAGAAAAATATATGAGCGAGAAGATCTGGGTTTCATTAGTTCCAGAGGCATTAAAGGGTATTGTTATGTGACTTTGGAAAAAGGTTGGACAATTGAGTGGATGGGAGAGGTTGGTTTGGGGAAGGATCTACCTAGTATGGGCCAGTAGGCTTATTGCAGTGTTCTTCCATTTTAATGTTCTTAAATCCTCTTAAAGTTCAATTGTATCCTCCTCAGAATCTGTTATTCAACCTATTTTTATGTCAGCGAATTTACTTATATCACTTGGAATTTCTTCATCAAGGTCATTAATGTAAATTATAAATACCAATGAGCCGAAAACCTGATCTTTTTGGAACGCCACTTGTGACCGACACTTGTGACCGACACTTGTGACCGACACTTGTGACCGACACTTGTGACCGACACTTGTGACCGACACTTGTGACCGACACTTGTGACCGACACTTGTGACCGACACTTGTGACCGACACTTGTGACCGACACTTGTGACCGACACTTGTGACCGACACTTGTAACCAATCCCCATTCAGGCTTGACCCCATTAATGCTTCCTATTGGTCAGTCATGCTTCGATCCATGTTAGAACTTTACCTCCTATACCATGAGCTGCCATTTTTCTTAATAGTCTTTTGTGTGGTATTCTGTCTTAAACATTAATGAAATGCAAATAAACAACAACATAATCTTTATTCCTCAACGTTCTTAAAAACGTCATTAAATTTGTCATTTAGGAACTTTCATTTTTAAATCCATGCTGAGACTCATTAATCAAATAATGCTCATTACAGTGGCTTCTAATAATATTAGCTATAATTTATTCTAATAATTTTTCTGCCATTGACGTCAGGTTTACTTGGCGATAATTTGATGGAATTTACTTATCACCTGATTTAAGTATAGGAATTACATCAGTCATCTTCCACATCTCCGGCACAACACCAGTGTAGATAGATGCGTTAACAGTGTAGATAGATGCGTTAACAGTGTAGATAGATGCGTTAACAGTGTAGATAGATGCGTTAACAGTGTAGATGCGTTAAGTGTAGATAGATGCGTTAACAGTGTAGATAGATGCGTTAACAGTGTAGATAGATGCGTTAACAGTGTAGATAGATGCGTTAACAGTGTAGATAGATGCGTTAACAGTGTAGATAGATGCGTTAACAGGCTCGTTAGTGGATGATTGGGTTCCTACTTGCACTTTTTCAATACCTTTGAAAACAGTTTGTCGGAGTCTGGGGACGAATTTTGTTTGTTTATCTACTTGTTTGATAACCATGTCTCTCGTGACAGTGATATTACTTGTTTTCTTCAGGAAGAAAATAATTATTAACTGCTGGGATATTTATGTCTTCTGGTGTAAAGTCTAACAAATAGCCATTAAAAAGAGAGGACATTTCCTGCTCATTATCAGTAAGCTGCCCACCACCAGTTTTCAATGGTTACATTTTTTTCCTGAACTTTGTTCTATACGCTGAAAAGAACTCTTTAGAATTTGTCTTTGATTCGCTAATTTCATACTCGCATTTAACCTTTCTAATCCCTCCCTTAACCTATTTTAATACTGATATATTGGTCAACTAAGTTATTCTCTCCTGATGCGCCTTTAAATTCCTCTCATCTCTCTTAATATATTTTCCAGTCTTCTATTCACCAATCTGGGATAAATTTCTATTTGATCTAATATCTCACTGTGAAATATATATAGTATGTATTTTATATATACTTTATGATGATCATCAATAGAATCATAAGATTACCCTAGTCGACACTAGACAGGTGTTCCATTATAATAAGAAGTACGATAATCAGACACTTTTACAATATTATCCTTAAACTCATACTCCCAAATAATATTTGTGATCATTTCTCCAAGCTCTTCAGTGATCTGTAGATTATCTAGGCCGACTAGGTCGAGCATATTATTACCTCTGGTAGGTTTTGTTACAAACTGTTCCAGAAAGCGGTCCTAAACTACTTCCATCTTAACCTAGACTCTGCAGGATAAATATTGGACGTGACGCCAAACAACGAGAATCACATCAGAGAATCACAACATGTAATTACTCTCATTTTGACATTAGTCCGTCATTGTTCTCCAGTTTGGTGATGTAATTTAAGCAGGAATAAATTTAAGAGCAATTACAATAACCTTTTCATCAAAAATTTTATTTACAATTACAATTTTTTAATTACATTTGGTTTCGGTTACAATTATTACAAGTTTGTCCTTGAAGAAATGAAATCATTATTAAAAAAGGACAACGAGGTCCTCAGGCAGTTAAAGATGTTTGGAATATAATGCACAATAAAGGTAAGAAGGAAGCTAATATACACTTTGTATCACTAAATACGACCTCAGGAAACATTCTTAAAATTATATATTTTTTTGTACACAGCAAAAAGTGACTCTTCTGAGTATGTCTAGAATAGTGGTGTGTGTGTGTGTGTGTGTGTGTGTGTGTGTGTGTGTGTGTGTGTGTGAGTGTGTGTGTGAGTGTGTGTGTGACTGGTCAATTAATTATCCCATCAGGTCATTAGCTGAATCTAAGCCAAGAACCTGCCTTCCCATCCCCAGATAACATATGATTCCTCACCTTTATCTAGACAGGTCAGTTTGTGTGCTCGGGTGTATATGTATCACAGGTTTTCTGAAGGTTTCAGTACATGTGTAACTTCTACTTGGGCACTAACTCATTAATGTATCCAACCGAATACATTCAACTTGTATAGTTAACAGGTACTTACCTCCTCGGTGCGTGGATATGTGTGTAGGTTATTAAATACCTCCTCTAAGCAATACCAATATGCAATAAGGCGTAAAAAGTGTGAAGTATAGCGCAATGCTACATCACTGGCCAGTGAATGCCGAGACATTGACACACAATCATTACAGCACAAAGAAACAATCACATCCTATCTGTCCTGTTTCACATACATAGTTCCATTTTTTTTATAATGTCTCTTTGCATAAAAAATATAAAAATACATACTTGGTATTTAATTAACATTTGGATGTGCAATATCTATAGTATAATCCACCCTCAACGAGCAGGCCTATAAATTTATTGGCGTTGTATTTTCCGACTTCCAGCGGAACTTATTTTAGAAACTATTTATATAGGCGCATATCATTTATATCGAGATACTCTGCTGATCCATAGTAAAGATATTTGGATTTGTGCATTTTTCTGGCTTTATTTTTTTGGGTCATGGAAAGATCACGACGGAACACTTCTGATGTACAGTTAAACAGTAGTATAACTTAACAGTGTAGTGAGTTTGGATACCACACTCGAGCAAATGATCAGTATGTCACCAGATAAGGATTATGTCACCAGGGAATTATGTCGCCAGGGAAGGATTATGTCATCATGGAAGGATTATGTCACTAGAGAAGGATTGTCACCAGGGAAGGATTGTGTCACTAGAGAAGGATTGTCACCAGGGAAGGATTGTGTCACTAGGGAAGGATTGTGTCACCAGGGAAAGATTGTGTCACCATGGAAGGATTGCCACTAGAGAAGGATTATGTCACCAGGGAAGGATTGTGCCACCAGAGAAGGATTGTGCCACCAGAGAAGGATTATGTCACCAGAGAAGGATTGTGTCACCAGAGAAGGATTATGTCACCAGGGAAGGATTGTGTCACCAGGGAAGGATTGTGTCACCAGGGAAGGATTGTGTCACCATGGAAGGATTGCCACTAGAGAAGGATTATGTCACCAGGGAAGGATTGTGCCACCAGAGAAGGATTGTGCCACCAGAGAAGGATTATGTCACCAGAGAAGGATTGTGTCACCAGAGAAGGATTGTGTCACCAGGGAAGGATTGTGTCACCAGGGAAGGATTGTGTCACCAGAGAAGGATTGTGTCACCAGGGAAGGATTGTGTCACCAGGGAAGGATTATGTCACCAGAGAAGGATTGTGTCACCAGAGAAGGATTGTGTCACCAGGGAAGGATTGTGTCACCAGAGAAGGATTATGTCACCAGAGAAGGATTGTGTCACCAGAGAAGGATTGTGTCACCAGGGAAGGATTGTGCCACCAGAGAAGGATTATGTCACCAGAGAAGGATTGTGTCACCAGAGAAGGATTGTGTCACCAGGGAAGGATTGTGCCACCAGAGAAGGATTGTGCCACCAGAGAAGGATTATGTCACCAGAGAAGGATTGTGTCACCAGAGAAGGATTGTGTCACCAGGGAAGGATTGTGTCACCAGGGAAGGATTGTGTCACCAGGGAAGGATTGTGTCACCAGGGAAGGATTGTGTCACCAGGGAAGGATTGTGTCACCAGGGAAGGATTGTGTCACCAGGGAAGGATTGTGTCACCAGAGAAGGATTATGTCACCAGAGAAGGATTGTGTCACCAGGGAAGGATTGTCACCAGGGAAGGATTGTGTCACCAGGGAAGGATTGTGTCACCAGGGAAGGATTGTGTCGCCAGGGAAGGATTGTGTCACCAGGGAAGGATTGTGTCACCAGGGAAGGATTGTGTCACCAGAGAAGGATTGTGTCACCAGAGAAGGATTGTCACCAGGGAAGGATTGTGTCACCAGGGAAGGATTGTGTCACCAGGGAAGGATTGTGTCGCCAGGGAAGGATTGTGTCACCATGGAAGGATTGTGTCACCAGAGAAGGATTGTGTCACCAGATAAGGATTGTGTCACCAGAGAAGGATTGTGTCACCAGAGAAGGATTGTGTCACCAGAGAAGGATTACGTCACCAGAGAAGGATTGTGTCACCAGAGAGGGATTGTGTCACCAGGGAAGGATTGTGTCACCAGGGAAGGATTGTGTCACCAGAGAAGGATTGTGTCACCAGAGAAGGATTGTGTCACCAGAGAAGGATTGTGTCACCAGAGAAGGATTACGTCACCAGAGAAGGATTGTGTCACCAGAGAAGGATTATGTCACCAGAGAAGGATTGTGTCACCAGAGAAGGATTGTGTCACCAGAGAAGGATTGTCACCAGAGAAGGATTGTCACCAGAGAAGGATTGTGTCACCAGAGAAGGATTATGTAACCAGAGAAGGATTGTGTCACCAGAGAAGGATTGTGTCACCAGAGAAGGATTACGTCACCAGAGAAGGATTGTGTCACCAGAGAAGGATTATGTCACCAGAGAAGGATTGTGTCACCAGAGAAGGATTGTGTCACCAGAGAAGGATTGTCACCAGAGAAGGATTGTCACCAGAGAAGGATTGTGTCACCAGAGAAGGATTATGTCACCAGAGAAGGATTGTGTCACCAGAGAAGGATTGTGTCACCAGAGAAGGATTGTCACCAGAGAAGGATTGTGTCACCAGAGAGGGATTGTGTCACCAGAGAGGGATTGTGTCACCAGAGAAGGATTGTGTCACCATAGAAGGATTGTGCCACCAGAGAAGGATTGTCACCAGAGAAGGATTGTGTCACCAGAGAAGGATTGTGTCACCAGAGAAGGAGTGTGCCACCAGAGAAGGATTGTGTCACCAGAGAAGGATTGTGTCACCAGAGAAGGATTGTGTCACCAGAGAAGGATTGTGTCACCAGAGAAGGATTGTGTCACCAGATAAGGATTGTCACCAGAGAAGAATTGTCACCAGAGAAGGATTGTGTCACCAGAGAAGGATTGTCACCAGAGGAGGAGTGTGTCACCAGAGAAGGATTATGTCACCAGGGAAGGATTGTTACCAGGGAAGGATTGTCACCAGAGAAGGATTGTGTCACCAGGGAAGGATTGTGTCACCAGGGAAGGATTGTGTCACCAGGGAAGGATTGTGTCACCAGGGAAGGATTGTGTCACCAGGGAAGGATTGTGTCACCAGGGAAGGATTGTGTCACCAGGGAAGGATTGTGTCACCAGGGAAGGATTGTGTCACCAGGGAAGGATTGTGTCACCAGGGAAGGATTGTGTCACCAGGGAAGGATTGTGTCACCAGGGAAGGATTGTGTCACCAGGGAAGGATTGTGTCACCAGGGAAGGATTGTGTCACCAGGGAAGGATTGTGTCACCAGGGAAGGATTGTGTCACCAGGGAAGGATTGTGTCACCAGGGAAGGATTGTGTCACCAGGGAAGGATTGTGTCACCAGGGAAGGATTGTGTCACCAGGGAAGGATTGTGTCACCAGGGAAGGATTGTGTCACCAGGGAAGGATTGTGTCACCAGGGAAGGATTGTCACCAGAGAAGGATTGTGTCACCAGAGAAGGATTGTGTCACCAGAGAAGGATTGTGTCACCAGAGAAGGATTGTGTCACCAGAGAAGGATTGTCACCAGAGAAGGATTATGTCACCAGGGAAGGATTGTGTCACCAGGGAAGGATTGTGTCACCAGAGAAGGATTGTCACCAGAGAAGGATTGTCACCAGGGAAGGATTGTGTCACCAGGGAAGGATTGTGTCACCAGGGAAGGACTGTGACAACTGAGTTCTCATGAATTTATTGCAATACGAAACATTCAAAAGAATACTTCTTGATGCAGGGTTTAATTATGAGCTAAAAGAGAATTAAAAATGAGATAGAGGAAATTATTAAAAGGTATTTTTACAGTGAAAGTAGCAAAACCCTACGAGAAAGAAGAGGTTAAATTATACAGCCTACTTACAAGTGAGGTTTTACCTACAACATTATCTTAAGCAGTACTTAATTTCTAGATCTGGAGGGGGGAGGAGGGGAAGCAACTGTATGGATTTTCAGAAATGGGAGATATGTCTCATGAATAAAACCATTCCCTGACTAGGATTCGTAAGCTAAAGCCATCGTCATTCTACCCGATCACTGTATGACCCCTATAGGTTTAGCGCTTCTTATTTATTATAATCTACTCGATAAGCTGAGCAGGCACCAAAACAATTAACAAGTCTTTAAAAGACATAAGAGTGCGCAGAGACTAGTTGATAGTGTTAAACACAGAGACTCTGAATGAACGATATATTTTTACCCTCCTGACTGACCAGAGAGGAACCTCAGCAAAAATTAATATGACGTCAAAACGCAAGATGGTACAACACTTTGTACATGTGTGCCAGTGGATATTGTGAGCCAAATGTGGAGAAGTTCATTAAAAAAAATACTGGCACCTTTGGAGAAGTTTTTGTTATATTAGGAAGATTAATTCACACAACTGCCGTCCAATTTATTATGTATATATTTGAATTTCCTGATGTAACAGTAGCAGAGAGAGAGAGAGAGAGAGAGAGAGAGAGAGAAATATGAGCAACAGCTGAATCTCTTCAGCTGACGAAATTTCTTTATCATATCGAATCCAAATTCAAAATAACAGGTTTTGGTCATCTTCGGAATATGAAGAATCTGTTAGAATTTGACTCAAGAAATCGTAATGACACGATTGCAAACAAACCATACCCCCGGCCGGGATTGAACCCGCGGTCATAGAGTCTCAAAACTCCAGCCCGTCTCGTTAGCCACTAGACCAGCTAGCCACAATAAGATTCGTCCAACTAGGTATATTTCTACACCATAGGAAGGTTAGCACAGGCACCACTGTGACCACAAATGCAAGTTTTTACAGACGAATCTCCAGCTAGCGTGGCCGTGACGAACTCTAGGTAACGCGACGGGCTGGAGTTTTGAGACTCTGACCGCGGGTTCAATCCCGGCCGGGGGTATGGTCTGTTAGAATTTGCTCTAAGATACTACCTGCAAGGATCAGAGTTACCACAAATTATCTTGAGTGAACTCATTTATGATGGAACATTTCTTGATTAAATGTGCATGCAAAAAAGTGTAATACTAGAATTTTCTCATGTGTGTCATTCTTCAAGTTAAAAAAGTAACTCTTACTAATTAGTACAAATTATTTTGAAATAACTAGTTTTCAAATACAATGTTTACTAACAGTAAAAAATGTTCTTCACTATTAATATTCTTCCTTTAACAAAATTTTGCATTGTAATTAATTTTAGTTATAATGTTGGTTGCTAGAGGGAGAATGACTTTTTTATTTTTTTGAAGTTTACGTAAAATATACATGCAGAAATATTTTATGGTTTTCCTTCATACCTCACTTCCCAAACTATGGAGCCATCGACACCATGCCCAGCCCTTCTAGGGTAGGGTAGGTGCCTGAGCCCGAGCCTTTAGCTCATAAGACTGTCATTCCCATTAGTCCCCTTGGGGCGGGGATGGCAGACCAGAGAGGTCTAGCTTGTGGCTAGGCCTGGGGACAGTTGGTCCCAAAGATGAGGAGGTACTTGTGCCTCCTCCCATGGGAGACTTAGGTCTCAGACACTCCCTAAAGAGGGAGCCAAGGCCGGGCCACCATTTGGAAAAGGCCCGGGCCGGGAGAATACCGGCTAATCTTTAATAATAATAATAACTATGGAGCCTCGTATATGATGTATCATGCCAGTGCTAATTTTCCAATTTAAATGAGCCTGTATACAACTGCCCAGAATTCCAGGTGTCTACCCTAGTTTTTCGCATTCATTTTTTCTTATATTAAAGAGATCTGAAGAGAGCAGCTGTGAAAGATGTTTTTTCTACTAATTCTATGGCCGGAGGTGTATTACTGATCATATGGAGTTTTTTGATACTTCTCTTCACCACCGTTTTGTTGAAATCGTCTTCCTTTCTAGTGTGCAGTGACCTCTTTAAGAACATATGAGAGAAGGAACACTGAAGTAAGACTACTAACCCATGCGAAGCAGGTCCATGTCCCCTCCCCCCGGATTAGCCCAACGACCCACCTAGTCAGGTCTCTTCTACTTAAGGAAGGTGCACGGCATCAGACCTAGTAACACAAGCAAGTCAGGTCCAACTCACACCCACCCACACACACTCATGTATTTATGTAACCTATTTTTAAAACTACACAACGTTTTAGCCTCTATAACTGTACTCGGGAGTTTGTTCCACTCATCCACAACTCTATTACCAAACCAGTGCTTTTCTATATCTTTCTTGAATCTGAATTTTTTCAAATTGAAACCATTGCTGCGAGTCCTGTCTTGGCTGGAAATTTTCAGCACGCTATTTACATCCCCTTTATTTATTCCTGTTTTCCATTTATACACCTCGATCATATCCACCTAATTCTACATCTTTCGAGAGAGAGTGCAGATTCAGGGCCCTCAATCTATCCTCAGTGCACTTATATCCATTCTGTAATACGGTGACCAGAACTGTGCAGCATAATCTAAATGAGGCCTAACAACATGACTTCTATTATTTATACTTCTAGAAATGAAGCTAAGGATTCTGTTAGTTTTATTGTGAACACTAATGCACTGTTGTCTTGGTTTTAGATTACTGCTAACCAGAACTCCTATATCCTTTTTGCAATCAGTAGTATTAGGATCTACATTGTTTAGTTTATATGTGGCATGGTTATTTTCCTGTCCAACATTTAGAACTTTGCATTTGTCTATATTAAACTGCATCTGCCACTTCTCCGACCATTGCATCAGTCTATTCAAATCATCCTGGAGTGCTCTAGTGTCCTCATTAGAATGAACTGGACGGCCTATTTTGGTTTCATCAGCAAATTTGCTTATGTCGCTATTTATTCCCTCATCTA
This sequence comes from Cherax quadricarinatus, assembly GCF_038502225.1. Lineage (NCBI taxonomy): Eukaryota > Metazoa > Arthropoda > Malacostraca > Decapoda > Parastacidae > Cherax > Cherax quadricarinatus. The sequence continues at coordinate 24,435 of NW_027195778.1, forward strand.
TGTCGTTTATGTAAATTGTGAACAACAACGGACCCAACACTGACCCGTGCGGAACACCGCTTGTGACTTGCCCATTTTGGTTTCTCCCCATTTATGCAAACTCTCTGCTGCCTATTTGTCAGCCATGCCTCTACCCAGGAAAAAATTTCTCCTACTATTCCGTGTGCCTTAAGTTTCCTCAACTCTATCGAAAGCCTTACTGAAGTCTGTATACACAATATCATATTCATTACCATGATCTACCTCCTCAAACACCTTGGTGAAAAAAGTTAGAAAATTCGTAAGACAGAAACGCCTTTTGTAAAAGCGTGTTGAGACTCATTAATCAATTTATGCCTATCAAAATGGCTACGAATTGCTTCGGCAATTATTGATTCCATAAATTTTCCCACTAACCATACCCCGGCCAGGATTGAACCCGCGGTCAGAGAGTCTCAAAACTCTAGCCCGTCTCGTTAGCCACTAGACCAGCTAGCCACAATAAGATTCATCCAACTAGGTATATTTCTACACCATAGGAAGGTTAGCACAGGCACCACTGTGACCACAAATGCAAGTTTTTACAGACGAATCTCCAGCTAGCGTGGCCGTGACGAACTCTAGCTCAAGTCCCTTCACTGCCGTCAACATGACTCACGAAATCGTAATGACACGATTGCAAACAAACCATACCCTGGCCGGGATTGAACCCGCGGTCAGAGTCTCAAAACTCCAGCCCGTCGCGTTAGCTCGAGTTCGTCACGGCCACGCTAGCTGGAGATTCGTCTGTAAAAACTTGCATTTGTGGTCACAGTGGTGCCTGTGCTTACCTTCCTATGGTGTAGAAATATACCTAGTTGGACGAATCTTATTGTGGCTAGCTGGTCCAGTGGCTAACGCGACGGGCTGGAGTTTTGAGACTCTCTGACCGCGGGTTCAATCTCGGCCGGGGTATGGTTTGTTTCCAATCGTGTCATTACGATTTCGTGAGTCATTTTCCCACTATGGAGGTAAGGCTTATTGGTCTATAGTTCGAAGCTAGGGACCTATCACCTGCCTTGTAAATAGGTATTACATTTGCCATTTTCCACTTATAAGGCACTGTGCCAGTTTGTAGTGATATGTTGAAAAGATTAGCCAAAGGTATGCTAAGTTCCTCTTTACATTCCTGTAACACCCTTGCAAAGAGTTCATCAGGACCTGAGGATTTGTTAGGTTTTAATTTCTCTATTTGTCTGAGGACCATGCCACAAGTTAACAAAAATGTCACTAGTTACCCCAATCGTGCATATTTTATTATCGTCCTGTTCTACGTAATCTATTATTTCAGGAATTTCACTTGTATTTTCCTGGGTAAAAACTGAGAAGAAGTGCTGAAAAATTCCCACATATCCTTATCACTGTCAGTGATGTGACCTGAGTTACTCTTAAGTGGGCCTTCCTCTTTATACCTGAAAGAACCCTTTTGGGTTAGTCTTCGAATCCCTTGCGACCTTAGCCTCATAAGAGGGGCTCCTTGTCGTGGTAAAGAGGCTCTTGGTCTGAGGATTAGACCTTTCGGTCTCCTTCCTGGGACCGAACCTAATTACCCCCCAGTCTCCCCTTCCCTATCCCATCTTTCCCATCCTCCCTTTTCCTTTCTTCCTCCTCTCCCCATCCCTCCCCTATCCCCTTCCTGTTTTCAGCCTTTGGGACTCATTCCACAGGCACTCTAGTTCCTAGATAGGAGGAAGGGTACTGTGGTGCATCCCATTCCGTTGAGAGCCGTGGTGGTGGTGTAGTTTGGCATGGAAACTGGATCACCTGGGGATGTCCCATTCCCTCTCTGGTCTCCCAGGGGGCAGCTTTGGGTGTCTTTCGGGTGATGGGTGTATCTCTGGAGGCTGCCTTTCGGATTCTGGGGGGTAATGGCCGAAGGAGGTATGCTTTGTGGTGGGTATCCGGCCAACCTCTCTTTTGTCCACTGAGGTGGCTCGGTAGATGTGAGGTTGCACTCCCAGATTCCTGGTTTACTGGCATGAAGGGTAGGGTATGTCACGGATTTCGTGCAGTGCTGGGTTCCTCTTTGGCACGGAGGGGGATTTACAGCCCTTTCATTTCTCCTAGGAACAATCCTTCCACATTCCCCCATTTTTATACATTTTCTTTTTTTTCTTTTTTCTTTTCTAAAAATAAACAAAAAGAAAGAAGTAACCAAATCGTGGAATCCCCAGTCCATGAACCAACTTTTCCCGGGCACCTTTCTTCTACCGTACGCTGTTCCAGCCCGACTTCATTATTTGACAACTCTTCAGATATTTCTAATACCCCTATACCTACTGCTGATGCCATTTCGTCACCTGCTCCAGGTACTGGGATTCTGCCTGACTCCTTTGATACATCTGACCTCCGCACTTCTTTGACATGCTCCCGGCTTATCCCTCTACGGTGTGGCCACTTTTGGATAGCCCGCCGTCCATGACTGGGGCAACTCCAGTTCCACACCTAAATGACCAAGACCATTAACTGATGATACTCCTTCGCTTGCTTCTTGCTCTACCCAGAATAGACCAGCACAACACTCACTACCCTTACACATTATGTTTCAAAATACAACGTGGACTAAGTTTTTTACTCTGGGACCAACTTCTGATTATCTTTCCTATCACAGTATTAGCAAGGCACTCCTATGCCATGTTGGTCGAGATATATCCTTTCATGCGCTCAAGAGTGGTGCACACATTGTCATAGTACAGAATGCTAACCAAGCTCACGATCTTTCTCTCCTTACAGCCATACATGCTATTCCTGTAACTATTATAAAATATTCTCTCAGTTCTTGTAGTGATACTGTCATTCTATCTCATACTATTGTCCAACATAATTTCCAGACTTGTGGTGATGACATTCTGGAACAGCTTGAGCTCCAAGACCTCCCAGTACTCAAAGTAGAGACTTATGTCCTCCTTGTCCACGGGCAGAGACGCTACCCATGCAATGTAGCTCACTTAACTCTTGACTGACGTGAGCTTCCGTCGTCGGTTTATATCGTGGGACACCATTTACAAGTTCAAAAAGTGATCCCTGCACCAAAACAGTAGAAATTATTGGCGTTTTGGTCATCCAGCAAAATGTTGCAGGTCCATGGTCGAATGCTCAGCCTGTGGTACTGACGACTATACCAATACATCATGTAGTCTACCTCCCTCTTGCCTTAATTGTAACAAAGCTCACCCATCTTACTCTCCCCATTGCCATGTCTCAAAGAGGCAGAAGGCTTTCCGTATACTATGACAGTTTCTCATCTACGCATCCTTGATAGACTAACCCCATATTTCTTATTCTCGAGTTTCTAAACGACCTCCCCACTGGGGTCCCAACTTCCACAGCCTCCCCTTTCACAGTCACCCCTGTCTCTAATTCTTTTGCAGTCTTGGACTCAGAGGTTCCTACCGCACTTCCTCATTCTGTTCTCGCCTCATCTTCTCACTCACAAGTTTCTATGTCTACAAGACCTCGTACAACAACTCCTCCCCATCGCCTCTACTTCTTCGAAGTTGAAAATATCCCCATTGTTGAAATCTCCTTTAACCCCTCCTTCCCTTATTCAACCTGGACATTTTTTTCTTTCCAGTCTCTGTACCTGGTTCTTTCTCTCTTCCTGGCTCTGTTACGAGTGAGGGGGTTCATCCTCCTCTTCAAACAGTACCTTCCTCTCCTGTCCCCTCCCAGGTTTCTTCCTCTTCTGTCCTCTCCCAGACTGCTTCCTCTCCTATCCCCTCCCAGGCTTCTTCTCAAGTTCCCTCTAACCTTCCCCCCCCCCCGCTCTGTCCTTACCCTCTGCCTTCTATCTCCCATATCGTCCCACATACAACGTCTTCGTCCTCTGAAACACTTGCAGCTATCTCCGAATATATTAAGGAGAGTAGACCATTGATGGACACCGATCCACCTCCTGTTCCTCCTCTTCACTCTTCTCCGTCTACACAACTCCTTTCCTCACAGTGGTCCAACCCTTTGCTGCTTGTTCGTTTTTCGCTGCCTCCACATGTGTGCTTTTCTAACCTTTCTAGTTCATAGATACCTCTACCTTCAGATTTTTTGTATTTTTCTCATCGCAAATCATGGAATATTTACAGTGGAATATTTAAGGCCTCAGAGGTAACCGGGGTGAGCTTCAGGTGTTGCTCTCACAGTTATCCCCTGTTTGTGTTTGTTTACAAGAACCCATATTACACTTTGCTGTTATCCATCCTATCTCGGGCTATGATTTATTATATTCATCGAATCCTTTTCCCGATGGAACCCTTAATGAAAGTGCACTTCTTATACGCACCAATATTCCATACTGTCAGCTCTTTGTTCATAGTTCGCTGCATTACACTGCAGCCCCACATCCACTTGAATAAGTGGTATGCAATCTGTTCTTTATATCTCTCTCCTTCTCGGGCATTATCTATCCCAGATGTTGCATTTCTGGTTTCTTCCTTACTGCCACACTTTCTGTTACTAGGCGATTGTAATGATTACCATATCCTCTGAGAGGGGGTCTCACTGTGACTCCAGTAGCATTCAGTTGGAGGCTTTTCTCACTTCTCTCCCCCTCCATGTTTTAAATACAGGTTCTCCCACCCATTTTGATACTCGTACTCTTGCATGGATCTCTCGGTTTGCTTTTCCTCAACTGCATTAAACTTTACCTGGTCTGGCCTCGGACTTGCATGACAACGATCATTTTCCAGTCTTCCTTACTTCTTCATATTCACCACCTCCTCCTAGCCCATGCTGGCAATTTAACCGAATGAATTGGGACCATTGCTCACGTCAAACTGTTTATAGTGTTGATCCTTCTTCATCCTCCATTGATGAGCTTTTATACCTCTTCTCGGCTTCAGTTTTAAACACAGCTTCATATTCTATACACCAAACCTCAGGTAGGCATTCTCAGAGGTGCGTGCCTTCGTGGTCTCCAGCTTGTGCTCGGACAGTACGTTTGAAATGCGCTGTGTAGGGCAGGTATCAGTACAATAGAACCATAGAGCGACTCTTCGATTTTCAGCAGAAGAGATCGCTTAAAACTCCATTTAAAGCTTGATATACCTTAAGTGGCAAAACTCTGCATACCAAGTTGAACTAAACATTCGTGTTATCTACCACAAGACTGTCGTCCAGCTCAATGCAGAGGGAATGGCAGAAGCCCTGAGCGTTACCTGTGGTAGATAACACGAATGTTTAGTTCAACTTGGTAAGCAGAGTTTTACCACTTAAGGTATATCAAGCTTTATGCTGAGTTTTTATAGTCTTTATTTTGTTTAATTCTAGTAAATAATTGACATGGTCGTACTTAATAAGTACAGAACTCACTCAATATTTGTCAAAAGATGGAGATGTGTTTTGACAGCTGTACTATTTGTACCAGTATAAATTTTGAACTAAAAATATTTCTTTAAATGACTATTTAAAAATGAGATTTAAATAACTAACAAGTGAAAATGGAAAGTTATTTATAAAATAAATTTTTCATGTAACTTAGATTTGTCCTATTCTAAATATTATTACAATTTATTGTTACAGAACCGTAAACAGGCCATCTGTTAAACGGAAATTAACTACCCTAACTCTCTACCATACTTTGGAGAAGTTTAAGAAGACGTGTTTTGTAACAAATGGGGGACTGTCCAGGATTTTCTTGACTATTCAAGCCCAGAATAACATGAGACCACTCCTCCAAGCCTTACAATACCTCATGACACCCAAACTTCAATGGCGGTGCGAGGGACCGCCAGTCACTAACAACATAACAATCGTTAGCCAGGGTGTTACAGTGAATCCCCTTTCACTTAGAATAAACATCTTAACTATCCACATAGTTAACAATATAAGGGCAAATAATACTATAAAGCACAATAACATTATTTTAGCTATTAATAATACCATCAGTAATATAGTATTAAGTGAATAGGAAAATAATGCATACAGTATTAATTATTAACCTTGGGTCCAAACAAAGGATGCAACAGAGCCCTTAGACTTTTCATCTATTAGAAAAGAGTCTTATAATGTGTCTTTTACACTTCTGGAACTGGAGGTATCACTCTCCACTTGCCAATCTTCGGCAGTTGGGCCTGACGGCATGGCATTCGTATTCGTATGCTCCAGCATTTACTTAAGTCAGCCCTTGCTGTCCTCTTACGACTCTTTAATCTTATTTGGTCACAAAGAGTTCTTCTCCTGCTGTGGAAATCTGCCATTGTTCTCCCTTTCCGCAAACCGGGTACTATGATGCCTCCCACTATCATCCCAGGGTTCTTACCAGTGCAGTTTGCAAAGTGATGGAACGTCTGGTAAATAGACATAATATAGGTTTCTGGAAATCTTGTCATCAGTGTCAAGGTTGGGAAACTAAACTCTCCCATCTTGGCATCGGCCACACTCATCTTACTCACGGGTATCTCATGAAGAGGAGCCCTGTTCCACTGTGAGAATTGTCAGGTACCAGTTTCTGTTAGCCATATTCTGTTGGACTACCCACTCTATTAACGAACACGCAGAATTTACCTCCAACGTCGTCATTGCTCTACTGCCCTTACCTCACCTTCCCTTCTTGCTGATGGACCCTCCTTTAATACAGACTCTCTAATTCACTTTTTAACAGCAATTGATTTACTGCACAAACTTTGATGATGATGCCCTTTCTAGCTCTCCCTCTTGCTACCCTCTACCCCTGCACTATCCACTGCCCCGCTACACTGCATGATCTAATAATCCCTCTCCCTCTTGCTACCCACTACCCCTGCACCCTTCCCTACCCTGCTACACTGTATGCCCCTTGTAGTTTTAGCGCTTCTTTTTTTATTATAATAGTGTGCACTGAACATCACTGCTATCACCAACTTGTGTCTCCATGCCCTGAGTGTGCATACAATGTGATAGCTTGATATTTCTCTCTTCAAAATTCTACTAATTTCTGATAGCTGTGTTATTCCTCTCCATGGTATAAACCATGGTAATAAATACGACAAGCTGGTTTAGAGAAACACATAGGCAAACACTAGGACATATTATTAGAAAACGTTTCGGAACTGGGACCTTGATCACTTCTAACATACAGAGGTTGACAGACATTATGTATAGGCGGAGAGTGAGGTGTGAGTGACGCATGGTGACCTGAAGAATGCCATATTGGGATGAGGACAGGTAGACGAGGAGATCATGTGACTTCTGTGTTGCTGAGCAGGTGGTGCTTTGCCTGCTTGACTATCATGTATGCTAATATTTTAGAAATTTTGTGGTTTCCAGTGTTAAGTTCTATTATGTCGGTGACGGCTGTTAGCGAGGCTTCTAGACATCGTCGGCGTTTAAGGTCTGGTTCGGTGAGAACGAGTTGTACCTCATCCCATTATAAACACATCATCTATCAAAGACCTCATTAGGAAACGCAGCCCCACACCTCTAACTTCCACAGTAGGCGTCTACACTATCCCCTGTGGGTATTGTCCCAAGACATATGTAGGCGAAACAGGCAAAGATCTTGCGGTCCGCCAGTACACCTGTGTCTTCCACATAGACTCCATGGGGCATTTAATGAACTGGGATGAGGCACAACTCGTTCTCAACGAACCAGACCTCAGACGCCGACGGTGCCTAGAAGCCTCACTAATCCCCGTCACCGACACAATAGAACCTAACACTGGAAACCACAAAATTTCTAAAATATTAGCATTCATGATAGTCAAGCAGGCAAAGCACCACCTGCTCAGCAACACAGAAGTCACATGATATCATTGTCTACCCGTCCTCTTCCCAACATGACATTCTTCAGGTCACCATGCGTCACTCACACCTCACTCTCCGCCTATACATAATGTCTGTCAACCTCTGTATGTTAGAAATGATCAAGGTCCCAGTTCCGAAACGCTTTCTAATAAATATGTCCTAGTGTTTGCTTACGTGTTTTTCTAAACCACTCCTCCCCATCGCATGTTTTTCCTCTATATTTTACCCGAATGCGACATCCTTCTGGGAATAATTCGTCTGTTTTTTTTTTTTCTACGTGAGAATAGTTATGATGTATTCTGATGCTTCTGCGAATCTGTCATTCCAATCTTCCCTCTTATTTGTCATTCTATAGCATTTGTTTCATGTTCTGGATTATCGAGTTCTCGCTTACGCCTACTAGGTAGACGAGACGTTTCAACAATAATGACAACCAACTGTTGCAGCTGTCTTTCTCATCGTTCTCTCCCTTATACATGTATAGTATACATGTGGCTTTTTTAATACAAATTTAAGGAGAAAATATGAAGTGCACTTCACCAATTCCAAGGCTGAGGGACTGATTACCTCGTCTTTTGTATATAACTCTACTATATTCACAATATGTCCTAGAATATGAATTATAAAGCCACTGGATGGAGAAACGTCTACAATAAAGATACCCAGATATTGCAAGTGTGTCTAATTCTTCATTATCTCCCTCAGCTGAGCACTTCCTGTTTCCTGGTTTATTCCCATCCAGGAACACAGCGATTACTGACCTTACACTTTGACCATGATTTATCTCGTGATTTTGTCTCGTAACTTCCTGGTGCAAGGGTCAGTTTGATTGGCTGTTGTTTGTTGCCGCGATTTCAGTGACAGTTATTAACCTTTCCTTATTCCTCCATTTCTCTTCACTTGTCCAACTGTCTGCCTGCTGAAGACCATAGCTTATCAGAAACCTCCCCGTGTCTTCTTCCCAGTGTATTATTCTTATAGATTGTCTTGTCTGGTTCCTCTGATCCTCTTCTGTTTCTCTCGGCGCCCACCAACAAATCCAATAAAAAAATTGTTTTTTTCGTCATCTTCCCTTCTTGCTGTCACTCCTCCTATTTCCTTTATTGGAAGAGGGATAGGAGTAGGAGAAGGAGGAGGAGCCGAGAAATGCGGAGGAGTAGGAGGCGAAAAATGCGGAGAACGAAGAGGTGTAATGTACGAGATAGATGGAGATCAGGTGCAACTGCAAGAGAAGCTAAGTGAAAAAAAATAATCATAAAAATTAGAAGAAATAGTAGCGGTAGTAGTAGTAATAGTAATCGGGATAGTAGAAGTAGCAGTAGTAATAGTAGTAGTAGTAGTGGTAGTAGTAGTAATAGTAGTGGTGGTAGTAGTAATAGTAGTAGTGGTATTAGTAGTAGTGGTAGTAGTACTAACAGTAGTAGTAGTAGTAGAAGGCTGGCATAAACGAGAAGGTCGGGGGAGAGAAGGTAGAGGTAATGGTAGTAGCAGTAGAGGTAGAAATGGTGTTAGTGGAGGGCACAAAATAGTCAGAAATAGTAGTGATAGTGCAGGTAACACCAGTGGTGGTAGTAGTAGTAGTATTATAAGTCGTAGTGATGAGTTAGTAGTAGTAGTGGTAGAAGTAATGGAAAGAGAATTAATAATAGGAGCGGTCACAACTGAATGGGACACTAGGCAGAGAGAGACGGAATGAAGGAAGGAGGAGAACTGGCGGTGGCGCTGGAAGTAGAGGTAGTAGTGGTAGAGGTAGTAGTGGTAGAGGTAGTAGTGGTAGAGGTAGTAGTGGTAGAGGAAGTAGTGGTAGAGGTAGTAGTGGTAGAGGTAGTAGTGGTAGAGGTAGTAGTGGTAGAGGTAGTAGTGGTAGAGGTAGTAGTGGTAGAGGTAGTAGTGGTAGAGGAAGTAGTGGTAGAGGTAGTAGTGGTAGAGGAAGTAGTGGTAGAGGAAGTAGTGGTAGAGGTAGTAGTGGTAGAGGAAGTAGTGGTAGAGGTAGTAGTGGTAGAGGAAGTAGTGGTAGAGGTAGTAGTGGTAGAGGAAGTAGTGGTAGAGGTAGTAGTGGTAGAGGAAGTAGTGGTAGAGGAAGTAGTGGTAGAGGTAGTAGTGGTAGAGGTAGTAGTGGTAGAGGTAGTAGTGGTAGAGGTAGTAGTGGTAGAGGAAGTAGTGGTAGAGGTAGTAGTGGTAGAGGAAGTAGTGGTAGAGGAAGTAGTGGTAGAGGAAGTAGTGGTAGAGGTAGTAGTGGTAGAGGAAGTAGTGGTAGAGGAAGTAGTGGTAGAGGAAGTAGTGGTAGAGGAAGTAGTGGTAGAGGAAGTAGTGGTAGAGGAAGTAGTGGTAGAGGTAGTAGTGGAAGTAGTGGTACAGCTTTGGTAGAGTTAAGAAGGTAGCAGAAGTAGTGGTGGAATTACTAGCAATAGTGATGGTAGAAGTAATAGTGGAAAATGACAACATAGACTATGTAGTAAAAAAATAGTAGTAGTAGTAGTGGACCACGGGTGAAGCACAGTAGCATAACTACTGGACCACGGGTGAAGCACAGTAGCATAGCTACTGGACCACGGGTGAAGCACAGTAGCATAACTACTGGACCACGGGTGAAGCACAGTAGCATAGCTACTGGACCACGGGTGAAGCACAGTAGCATAACTACTGGACCACGGGTGAAGCACAGTAGCATAACTACTGGACCACGGGTGAAGCACAGTAGCATAACTACTGGACCACGGGTGAAGCACAGTAGCATAGCTACTGGACCACGGGTGAAGCACAGTAGCATAACTACTGGACCACGGGTGAAGCACAGTAGCATAACTACTGGACCACGGGTGAAGCACAGTAGCATAGCTACTGGACCAGTGAAGCACAGTAACTACTGGACCACGGGTGAAGCACAGCATAACTACTGGACCAGTGAAGCACAGTAGCATAACTACTGGACCACGGGTGAAGCACAGTAGCATAACTACTGGACCACGGGTGAAGCACAGTAGCATAACTACTGGACCACGGGTGAAGCACAGTAGCATAACTACTGGACCACGGGTGAAGCACAGTAGCATAACTACTGGACCACGGGTGAAGCACAGTAGCATAACTACTGGACCACGGGTGAAGCACAGTAGCATAGCTACTGGACCACGGGTGAAGCACAGTAGCATAGCTACTGGACCACGGGTGAAGCACAGTAGCATAACTACTGGACCACGGGTGAAGCACAGTAGCATAACTACTGGACCACGGGTGAAGCACAGTAGCATAGCTACTGGACCACGGGTGAAGCACAGTAGCATAACTACTGGACCACGGGTGAAGCACAGTAGCATAGCTACTGGACCACGGGTGAAGCACAGTAGCATAACTACTGGACCACGGGTGAAGCACAGTAGCATAGCTACTGGACCACGGGTGAAGCACAGTAGCATAACTACTGGACCACGGGTGAAGCACAGTAGCATAACTACTGGACCACGGGTGAAGCACAGTAGCATAACTACTGGACCACGGGTGAAGCACAGTAGCATAGCTACTGGACCACGGGTGAAGCACAGTAGCATAACTACTGGACCACGGGTGAAGCACAGTAGCATAACTACTGGACCACGGGTGAAGCACAGTAGCATAGCTACTGGACCACGGGTGAAGCACAGTAGCATAACTACTGGACAGTGAAGCACAGTAGCATAACTACTGGACCACGGGTGAAGCACAGTGCATAACTACTGGACCAGTGAAGCACAGTAGCATAACTACTGGACCACGGGTGAAGCACAGTAGCATAACTACTGGACCACGGGTGAAGCACAGTAGCATAACTACTGGACCACGGGTGAAGCACAGTAGCATAACTACTGGACCACGGGTGAAGCACAGTAGCATAGCTACTGGACCACGGGTGAAGCACAGTAGCATAACTACTGGACCACGGGTGAAGCACAGTAGCATAACTACTGGACCACGGGTGAAGCACAGTAGCATAACTACTGGACCACGGGTGAAGCACAGTAGCATAGCATAACTACTGGACCACGGGTGAAGCACAGTAGCATAACTACTGGACCACGGGTGAAGCACAGTAGCATAACTACTGGACCACGGGTGAAGCACAGTAGCATAGCTACTGGACCACGGGTGAAGCACAGTAGCATAACTACTGGACCACGGGTGAAGCACAGTAGCATAGCTACTGGACCACGGGTGAAGCACAGTAGCATAACTACTGGACCACGGGTGAAGCACAGTAGCATAACTACTGGACCACGGGTGAAGCACAGTAGCATAACTACTGGACCACGGGTGAAGCACAGTAGCATAACTACTGGACCACGGGTGAAGCACAGTAGCATAACTACTGGACCACGGGTGAAGCACAGTAGCATAACTACTGGACCACGGGTGAAGCACAGTAGCATAACTACTGGACCACGGGTGAAGCACAGTAGCATAACTACTGGACCACGGGTGAAGCACAGTAGCATAACTACTGGACCACGGGTGAAGCACAGTAGCATAACTACTGGACCACGGGTGAAGCACAGTAGCATAACTACTGGACCACGGGTGAAGCACAGTAGCATAACTACTGGACCACGGGTGAAGCACAGTAGCATAGCTACTGGACCACGGGTGAAGCACAGTAGCATAACTACTGGACCACGGGTGAAGCACAGTAGCATAACTACTGGACCACGGGTGAAGCACAGTAGCATAACTACTGGACCACGGGTGAAGCACAGTAGCATAACTACTGGACCACGGGTGAAGCACAGTAGCATAACTACTGGACCACGGGTGAAGCACAGTAGCATAGCTACTGGACCACGGGTGAAGCACAGTAGCATAACTACTGGACCACGGGTGAAGCACAGTAGCATAACTACTGGACCACGGGTGAAGCACAGTAGCATAGCTACTGGACCACGGGTGAAGCACAGTAGCATAACTACTGGACCACGGGTGAAGCACAGTAGCATAGCTACTGGACCACGGGTGAAGCACAGTAGCATAGCTACTGGACCACGGGTGAAGCACAGTAGCATAACTACTGGACCACGGGTGAAGCACAGTAGCATAACTACTGGACCACGGGTGAAGCACAGTAGCATAACTACTGGACCACGGGTGAAGCACAGTAGCATAACTACTGGACCACGGGTGAAGCACAGTAGCATAACTACTGGACCACGGGTGAAGCACAGTAGCATAACTACTGGACCACGGGTGAAGCACAGTAGCATAGCTACTGGACCACGGGTGAAGCACAGTAGCATAACTACTGGACCACGGGTGAAGCACAGTAGCATAACTACTGGACCACGGGTGAAGCACAGTAGCATAACTACTGGACCACGGGTGAAGCACAGTAGCATAGCTACTGGACCACGGGTGAAGCACAGTAGCATAGCTACTGGACCACGGGTGAAGCACAGTAGCATAACTACTGGACGTAGCATAACTACTGGACCACGGGTGAAGCACAGTAGCATAGCTACTGGACCACGGGTGAAGCACAGTAGCATAACTACTGGACCACGGGTGAAGCACAGTAGCATAACTACTGGACCACGGGTGAAGCACAGTAGCATAACTACTGGACCACGGGTGAAGCACAGTAGCATAGCTACTGGACCACGGGTGAAGCACAGTAGCATAACTACTGGACCACGGGTGAAGCACAGTAGCATAGCTACTGGACCACGGGTGAAGCACAGTAGCATAACTACTGGACCACGGGTGAAGCACAGTAGCATAGCTACTGGACCACGGGTGAAGCACAGTAGCATAACTACTGGACCACGGGTGAAGCACAGTAGCATAACTACTGGACCACGGGTGAAGCATAACTACTGGACAGTAGCATAGCATGACTACTGGACCACGGGTGAAGCACAGTAGCATAACTACTGGACCACGGGTGAAGCACAGTAGCATAACTACTGGACCACGGGTGAAGCACAGTAGCATAACTACTGGACCACGGGTGAAGCACAGTAGCATAGCTACTGGACCACGGGTGAAGCACAGTAGCATAACTACTGGACCACGGGTGAAGCACAGTAGCATAGCTACTGGACCACGGGTGAAGCACAGTAGCATAGCTACTGGACCACGGGTGAAGCACAGTAGCATAACTACTGGACCACGGGTGAAGCACAGTAGCATAACTACTGGACCACGGGTGAAGCACAGTAGCATAACTACTGGACCACGGGTGAAGCACAGTAGCATAACTACTGGACCACGGGTGAAGCACAGTAGCATAACTACTGGACCACGGGTGAAGCACAGTAGCATAACTACTGGACCACGGGTGAAGCACAGTAGCATAGCTACTGGACCACGGGTGAAGCACAGTAGCATAACTACTGGACCACGGGTGAAGCACAGTAGCATAGCTACTGGACCACGGGTGAAGCACAGTAGCATAACTACTGGACCACGGGTGAAGCACAGTAGCATAACTACTGGACCACGGGTGAAGCACAGTAGCATAACTACTGGACCACGGGTGAAGCACAGTAGCATAGCTACTGGACCACGGGTGAAGCACAGTAGCATAACTACTGGACCACGGGTGAAGCACAGTAGCATAACTACTGGACCACGGGTGAAGCACAGTAGCATAACTACTGGACCACGGGTGAAGCACAGTAGCATAACTACACAGTAGCAGAAGCATAACTACTGGACCACGGGTGAAGCACAGTAGCATAACTACTGGACCACGGGTGAAGCACAGTAGCATAACTACTGGAAAACGGGTGAAGCACAGTACTACTGGACCACGGGTGAAGCACAGTAGAATAACTACTGGACCACGGGTGAAGCACAGTAGCATAACTACTGGACCACGGGTGAAGTAGCATAACTACACAGTAGCATAGCTACTGGACCACGGGTGAAGCACAGTGGCATAACTACTGGACCACGGGTGAAGCACAGTAGCATAACTACTGGACCACGGGTGAAGCACAGTAGTATAACTACTGGACACGGGTGAAGCACAGTAGCATAACTACTGGACCACGGGTGAAGCACAGTAGCATGAAGCACAGTAGCATAACTACTGGACCACGGGTGAAGCACAGTAGCATAACTACTGGACCACGGGTGAAGCACAGTAGCATAACTACTGGACCACGGGTGAAGCACAGTAGCATAACTACTGGACCACGGGTGAAGCACAGTAGCATAACTACTGGACCACGGGTGAAGCACAGTAGCATAACTACTGGACCACGGGTGAAGCACAGTAGCATAACTACTGGACCACGGGTGAAGCACAGTAGCATAACTACTGGACCACGGGTGAAGCACAGTAGCATTACTGGACCACGGGTGAAGCACAGTAGCATAACTACTGGACCACGGGTGAAGCACAGTAGCATAACTACTGGACCACGGGTGAAGCACAGTAGCATAACTACTGGACCACGGGTGAAGCACAGTAGCATAACTACTGGACCACGGGTGAAGCACAGTAGCATAACTACTGGACCACGGGTGAAGCACAGTAGCATAACTACTGGACCACGGGTGAAGCACAGTAGCATAGCTACTGGACCACGGGTGAAGCACAGTAGCATAACTACTGGACCACGGGTGAAGCACAGTAGCATAACTACTGGACCACGGGTGAAGCACAGTAGCATAACTACTGGACCACGGGTGGCACAGTAGCATAACTACTGGACCAAGCATAAGCTACTGGACCACGGGTGAAGCACAGTAGCATAACTACTGGACCACGGGTGAAGCACAGTAGCATAACTACTGGACCACGGGTGAAGCACAGTAGCATAACTACTGGACCACGGGTGAAGCACAGTAGCATAGCTACTGGACCACGGGTGAAGCACAGTAGCATAACTACTGGACCACGGGTGAAGCACAGTAGCATAACTACTGGACCACGGGTGAAGCACAGTAGCATAACTACTGGACCACGGGTGAAGCACAGTAGCATAACTACTGGACCACGGGTGAAGCACAGTAGCATAGCATAACTACTGGACCACGGGTGAAGCACAGTAGCATAGCTACTGGACCACGGGTGAAGCACAGTAGCATAACTACTGGACCACGGGTGAAGCACAGTAGCATAACTACTGGACCACGGGTGAAGCACAGTAGCATAACTACTGGACCACGGGTGAAGCACAGTAGCATAGCATAACTACTGGACCTGAAGCACTAGGACTGGACCACGGGTGAAGCACAGTAGCATAACTACTGGACCACGGGTGAAGCACAGTAGCATAACTACTGGACCACGGGTGAAGCACAGTAGCATAACTACTGGACCACGGGTGAAGCACAGTAGCATAACTACTGGACCACGGGTGAAGCACAGTAGCATAACTACTGGACCACGGGTGAAGCACAGTAGCATAACTACTGGACCACGGGTGAAGCACAGTAGCATGACTACTGGACCACGGGTGAAGAAGAAGCACAGTAGCATAACTACTGGACCACGGGTGAAGCACAGTAGCATAACTACTGGACCACGGGTGAAGCACAGTAGCATAACTACTGGACCACGGGTGAAGCACAGTAGCATAACTACTGGACCACGGGTGAAGCACAGTAGCATTACTGGACCACTGGTGAAGCACAGTAGTAGCATGAAGCACAGTAGCTACTGGACCACGGGTGAAGCACAGTAGCATAGCTACTGGACCACGGGTGAAGCACAGTAGCATAACTACTGGACCACGGGTGAAGCACAGTAGCATAACTACTGGACCACGGGTGAAGCACAGTAGCATAACTACTGGACCACGGGTGAAGCACAGTAGCATAACTACTGGACCACGGGTGAAGCACAGTAGCATAACTACTGGACCACGGGTGAAGCACAGTAGCATAACTACTGGACCACGGGTGAAGCACAGTAGCATAACTACTGGACCACGGGTGAAGCACAGTAGCATAACTACTGGACCACGGGTGAAGCACAGTAGCATAACTACTGGACCACGGGTGAAGCACAGTAGCATAACTACTGGACCACGGGTGAAGCACAGTAGCATAACTACTGGACCACGGGTGAAGCACAGTAGCATAGCTACTGGACCACGGGTGAAGCACAGTAGCATAGCTACTGGACCACGGGTGAAGCACAGTAGCATAGCTACTGGACCACGGGTGAAGCACAGTAGCATAACTACTGGACCACGGGTGAAGCACAGTAGCATAACTACTGGACCACGGGTGAAGCACAGTAGCATAACTACTGGACCACGGGTGAAGCACAGTAGCATAACTACTGGACCACGGGTGAAGCACAGTAGCATAACTACTGGACCACGGGTGAAGCACAGTAGCATAGACCACGGGTACTAGCATAACCACGGGTGAAGCACAGTAGCATAACTACTGGACCACGGGTGAAGCACAGTAGCATAACTACTGGACCACGGGTGAAGCACAGTAGCATAACTACTGGACCACGGGTGAAGCACAGTAGCATAACTACTGGACCACGGGTGAAGCACAGTAGCATAGCTACTGGACCACGGGTGAAGCACAGTAGCATAACTACTGGACCACGGGTGAAGCACAGTAGCATAACTACTGGACCACGGGTGAAGCACAGTAGCATAACTACTGGACCACGGGTGAAGCACAGTAGCATAACTACTGGACCACGGGTGAAGCACAGTAGCATAACTACTGGACCACGGGTGAAGCACAGTAGCATAACTACTGGACCACGGGTGAAGCACAGTAGCATAACTACTGGACCACGGGTGAAGCACAGTAGCATAACTACTGGACCACGGGTGAAGCACAGTAGCATAGCTACTGGACCACGGGTGAAGCACAGTAGCATAACTACTGGACCACGGGTGAAGCACAGTAGCATAACTACTGGACCACGGGTGAAGCACAGTAGCATAGCTACTGGACCACGGGTGAAGCACAGTAGCATAACTACTGGACCACGGGTGAAGCACAGTAGCATAACTACTGGACCACGGGTGAAGCACAGTAGCATAACTACTGGACCACGGCACAGTGAAGACCACACAGTAGCATAGCTACTGGACCACGGGTGAAGCACAGTAGCATAACTACTGGACCACGGGTGAAGCACAGTAGCATAACTACTGGACCACGGGTGAAGCACAGTAGCATAACTACTGGACCACGGGTGAAGCACAGTAGCATAACTACTGGACCACGGGTGAAGCACAGTAGCATAGCTACTGGACCACGGGTGAAGCACAGTAGCATAACTACTGGACCACGGGTGAAGCACAGTAGCATAACTACTGGACCACGGGTGAAGCACAGTAGCATAACTACTGGACCACGGGTGAAGCACAGTAGCATAGCTACTGGACCACGGGTGAAGCACAGTAGCATAGCTACTGGACCACGGGTGAAGCACAGTAGCATAGCTACTGGACCACGGGTGAAGCACAGTAGCATAACTACTGGACCACGGGTGAAGCACAGTAGCATAGCTACTGGACAGCGGGTGAAGCACAGTAGCATAGCTACTGGACCACGGGTGAAGCACAGTAGCATAACTACTGGACCACGGGTGAAGCACAGTAGCATAGCTACTGGACCACGGGTGAAGCACAGTAGCATAGCTACTGGACCACGGGTGAAGCACAGTAGCATAGCTACTGGACCACGGGTGAAGCACAGTAGCATAACT
This sequence comes from Cherax quadricarinatus, assembly GCF_038502225.1. Classification (NCBI taxonomy): domain Eukaryota; kingdom Metazoa; phylum Arthropoda; class Malacostraca; order Decapoda; family Parastacidae; genus Cherax; species Cherax quadricarinatus. The sequence goes on from NW_027195778.1 coordinate 42,835, forward strand.
ACTGGACCACGGGTGAAGCACAGTAGCATAGCTACTGGACCACGGGTGAAGCACAGTAGCATAACTACTGGACCACGGGTGAAGCACAGTAGCATAACTACTGGACCACGGGTGAAGCACAGTAGCATAACTACTGGACCACGGGTGAAGCACAGTAGCATAGCTACTGGACCACGGGTGAAGCACAGTAGCATAACTACTGGACCACGGGTGAAGCACAGTAGCATAACTACTGGACCACGGGTGAAGCACAGTAGCATAACTACTGGACCACGGGTGAAGCACAGTAGCATAACTACTGGACCACGGGTGAAGCACAGTAGCATAACTACTGGACCACGGGTGAAGCACAGTAGCATAGCTACTGGACCACGGGTGAAGCACAGTAGCATAACTACTGGACCACGGGTGAAGCACAGTAGCATAGCTACTGGACCACGGGTGAAGCACAGTAGCATAGCTACTGGACCACGGGTGAAGCACAGTAGCATAGCTACTGGACCACGGGTGAAGCACAGTAGCATAACTACTGGACCACGGGTGAAGCACAGTAGCATAGCTACTGGACCACGGGTGAAGCACAGTAGCATAGCTACTGGACCACGGGTGAAGCACAGTAGCATAGCTACTGGACCACGGGTGAAGCACAGTAGCATAGCTACTGGACCACGGGTGAAGCACAGTAGCATAGCTACTGGACCACGGGTGAAGCACAGTAGCATTACTGGACCACGGGTGAAGCACAGTAGCATTACTGGACCACGGGTGAAGCACAGTAGCATAACTACTGGACCACGGGTGAAGCACAGTAGCATAGCTACTGGACCACGGGTGAAGCACAGTAGCATAACTACTGGACCACGGGTGAAGCACAGTAGCATAACTACTGGACCACGGGTGAAGCACAGTAGCATTACTGGACCACGGGTGAAGCACAGTAGCATTACTGGACCTCTGAAGCACAGTAGCATAACTACTGGACCACGGGTGAAGCACAGTAGCATAACTACTGGACCACGGGTGAAGCACAGTAGCATAACTACTGGACCACGGGTGAAGCACAGTAGCATAACTACTGGACCACGGGTGAAGCACAGTAGCATAACTACTGGACCACGGGTGAAGCACAGTAGCATAACTACTGGACCACGGGTGAAGCACAGTAGCATAACTACTGGACCACGGGTGAAGCACAGTAGCATAACTACTGGACCACGGGTGAAGCACAGTAGCATAACTACTGGACCACGGGTGAAGCACAGTAGCATAACTACTGGACCACGGGTGAAGCACAGTAGCATAACTACTGGACCACGGGTGAAGCACAGTAGCATAACTACTGGACCACGGGTGAAGCACAGTAGCATAGCTACTGGACCACGGGTGAAGCACAGTAGCATAACTACTGGACCACGGGTGAAGCACAGTAGCATAACTACTGGACCACGGGTGAAGCACAGTAGCATAACTACTGGACCACGGGTGAAGCACAGTAGCATAGCTACTGGACCACGGGTGAAGCACAGTAGCATAACTACTGGACCACGGGTGAAGCACAGTAGCATAGCTACTGGACCACGGGTGAGGCACAAGATCCCCTGCTACACAAAAACCCCGCAGAACACTGCCCACAGTGGCAGAAGACAAGAAATATATAGAAAAGACAGAAAAGGAGAAAAGGTAAGGAGAGAAGGAGTCAAAGGTCAGGTCAAGTCACGAGTCACGGAACGAATGTGACTTGACCCCATGGTGAGTCCTAAAAGCTGCAGGTTAACCTTCATTTGTGGTCACAGTGGTGGCACATGTTAACCTCCCAATGATGTACAGAAATATACTTGGTTGGATGAATCTTATTTTAGCCAGCTGGCCCAGTGGTTAACGCACTGGCCTTTGAATTTTAAGACTCACTTGCCATGGTTTCAAGACATTCCCGTTCCTTGATTTGTTTAGAATCGTGTTATTACGATTTCTTAAGTAAAGTCACGAGTGTTCTGAAGTTTAGAATATTAGAGAATATAATGGGAACGGAAGGTATCTACAGACACAGAGCCAGGACTGAATTTCATGTTAGGAGAGTTGTGGCATAATGGATATTTCAGCAAGACTGCGACTGTGACATCTGGGAGAATAGTAGACAGTTTGGCATAGTTATGACTGTGATCCTGAACGTGACAGAAAAGAGCACTGTTAGCGTCAGCAAGAGGAACACTTCTTTTTGTGCTCTTTAAGTCTGTCGGAAAAAGTGTCCAGTTTCACCAGAGCATTGTAGAAGACACGAAGACCAGGAATTGCAACTTTCTGTTCTTGAAGAAGAGTAGGAAGAAAAAGAAGAGAGAGAGAAAAAAAGAAGAGTTAGGATCATTGATAAATTTGCAAGGAATTTACGGAGATTAATGGCCGTCTCGTTGCTCTGTCTTGCTTTGTGTTCGTAAACTGACCGAACAACACTTCTTTAGCCGCTGAACCAACGAGGTTCTGGTCATCCAGTCTTGAACGCTGGAGGTTCTGGATAGTCATCCTGGAAAGCAGCAGGTTCTGGACATCCAGCCTTGAACGCTGGAGGTTCTGGATATCCAGCCTTGAACGCTGTAGGTCCTGGCCATCCTGCCTTGAACACTGGAGGCTCTGGATATCCAGCCTTGAACGCTGCAGGTCCTGGATATCCTGCATTGAACGCTAGAGGTTCTGAATATCCTGCCTTGAACGCTGGAGGTTCTGGATATCCTGCCTTGAACGCTGTACGTCCTGGACATCCTGCCTTGAACACTGGAGGTTCTGGATATCCTACCTTGAACGCTGGTGATTCTGGACATTCAGACTTAAGCGCTGCAAGTTCTGGTCATCCTGCCTTGAACGCAGAAGGTTCTGGGCATTCAGACTTGAACGCTGCAAGTTCTGGTCATCTTGCCTTGAACGCAGAAGGTTCTGGACATCCAGCCTTGAACGATGGAGGTTCTGGACATCCTACCTTGAACACTAAAGGTTCTAGACATCCTGCTTTGAATGCTGGAGGTCCTCGACATCTAGCCTTGAACGAAGGAGATTCTGGACCTCCAGCTTTGAACGCTGTAGGATCTTGACATTCTGCCGTGAACGCAGGTTCTAGACATCCACCACTGAACGCTGCAGGTTCTGGACATCCAGCAGTGAACAATGGAGATTCTGAACATTCTGTCTTGAACGCTGGAGATTCTGGATATCCTGCTTTGAATGAAGGAGGTTCCATACATCATGCCTTAAACGCTGAGGTTCCAGACATCCGGCCTTGAACGAAGAAGGTTTTAGTAATCCTGCCTTGAATGCAGAAAGTTCTAAGCATCTTGTTTTGAGCGCTGAAGGTTCTAGATATCCTGCCTCGACCAAGAAAGGTTCTCGATATTCTTCCTTGAACGCAGGAGGCTCTAGTCATCCTGCCTTGAACACAGAAGGCTCTCGACATTCTGCCTTGAATGCAGGAGATTCTGAATATCCAGCTTTGAACGCAGAAGGTTCTGGACATCCTGCCTTGAACGAAGGAAGTTCTAGTCATCCGGCCTTCAATGCTGGAGGTTCTAGATATTCTGCCTCGAACGCAGGATATGCTGGACATCCAGCATTGAACGCAGGAGGTGCTAGTCATCCTGCCTTGAACGATGGAGATTCTGGACATCCTGCCAGAGTCAGACACCTAGCACTGGATGATCCAGTATCAGACACCTAGCACTGGATGATCCAGTATCAGACACCTAGCACTGGATGATCCAGTGACACACACCTAGCACTGGATGATACAGTGTCATACACCTAGCACTGGATGATCCAGTGACACACACCTAACACTGGATGATTCGGTATCACACACCTGGCACTGGATGATCCAGTGTTAGACAGTACTGGGTGATCCAGTATCACACACCTAGCACTGGATAATCCAGTGTCAGACACCTAGCACTGGATGATCCAGTATCACACACCTAGCACTGGATGATCCAGTATCACACACCTAGCACCGAGAGATCCAGGTTCAGACATATAGCACTGGATGATCCAGGATCAGGCACCTAGCACTGGATGATCCAGTATCACACACCTAGCACTGGATGATCCAGTGTCAGACACCTAGCACTGGGTGATCCAGTATCACACACCTAGCACTGGATGATCCAATGTCAGACACCTAGCACTGGATGATCCAGTATCACACACCTAGCACTGGGTGATCCAGGGTCAGACATGTATCACTGGATGGTCGAGGATCGCACACCTAGCACTGGATGGTCGAGGATCACACACCCACACTGGATGGTCCAGGATCACACACCTAGCACTGGATGGTCCAGGATCACACACTTTGTACTGAATAATGCAGGGTGACACACCTAGCACTGGGTGGTCGAGGATCGCACACCTAGCACTGGATGGTCGAGGATCACACACCTAGCACTGGATGGTCGAGGATCACACACCCAGCACTGGATGGTCCAGGATCACACACCTAGCACTGGATGATCGAGGATCACACACCCAGCACTGGATGGTCCAGGATCACACACCTAGCACTGGATGGTCCAGGATCACACACCTAGCACTGGATGATCGAGGATCACACACCCAGCACTGGATGGTCCAGGATCACACACCTAGCACTGGATGATCCAATGTCACACACCTAGCACTGGATGGTCCAGGATCACACACCTAGCACTGGATGGTCCAGGATCACACACCTAGCACTGGATGATCGAGGATCACACACCCAGCACTGGATGGTCCAGGATCACACACCTAGCACTGGATGATCGAGGATCACACACCCAGCACTGGATGATCGAGGATCACACACCCAGCACTGGATGATCGAGGATCACACACTTTGTACTGAATAATGCAGGGTGACACACCTAGCACTGGATGATCGAGGATCACACACCCAGCACTGGATGGTCCAGGATCACACACCCAGCACTGGATGGTCCAGGATCACACACCCAGCACTGGATGATCGAGGATCACACACCTAGCACTGGACAGTATCACACACCTAGCACTGGATGGTCCAGGATCACACACCTAGCACTGGATGATCGAGGATCACACACCCAGCACTGGATGGTCCAGGATCACACACCTAGCACTGGATGGTCCAGGATCACACACCTAGCACTGGATGATCGAGGATCACACACCCAGCACTGGATGGTCCAGGATCACACACCTAGCACTGGATGGTCCAGGATCACACACCTAGCACTGGATGGTCCAGGATCACACACCCAGCACTGGATGGTCCAGGATCACACACCTAGCACTGGATGGTCCAGGATCACACACTTTGTACTGAATAATGCAGGGTGACACACCTAGCACTGGGTGATCCAGGGTCAGACATGTATCACTGGATGGTCGAGGATCGCACACCTAGCACTGGATGGTCGAGGATCACACACCTAGCACTGGATGATACAGGATGATACACCTAGCCATGTGTATTATACAAGTTTTTGTATTAATCCATTAATCTGTCTAGCCTGCTCTAATGGCACTTCATTTATTGAATATTTATTAGTCGTGTATGTGTGTATTTCTCGTGTATTTTATTGATATTTATCCCATGTATTTTTCGTGGACTTCTTTTACTTATGTATTTTGTTTTGTCAGTATTTTTCTTGCCTGTTATTATTTTCCCTCTATTGTCCATGTATTCATGTTATTGTCTTTTTCTTTAATGTCGTGTGTTAATTCTGAACATGGATATATTCTTCTGTCAGTTGCTGATCGTCAGTAAACGTATTTTATTGTCACTTAATGCTTGGGTGACCTGTGCGTCTTAGTGGATTCGTTTCACAGTCAGTTGTTGGTTGAGAGAAAGTGGTCTCACTGGAAGTATTCCTTGCTCTACCTACAACATATCCAACCAGTCCACTTCTGTTTTTCTCAGCCTCAGAATTTGTGCAGATACGTTGATAGTGTATCTGTCTTGTGATGAGTGGTCGGAAGATCGAGTCAATAGCACTCCATTTTGCTGATTGATGACCCTCCCGGGTTAACTTGACGGTGAATCGAGTTTCCACGTGTGCTGAGTGACGCACAAAGTTCCAGTGGGCAGAGGATGGATTGATGGATTCTTCACTACTCGTTGCTGGAAACGAGCCAAGCTTACCAGACGGAGAATCGAGTCTGTAGCACTCCTAGCGTTTATTACACAACAGGAATCTAGTAGGCTCATCATCAATCCTTCACATTTCCTTTTTCAGAATGATCCTCAGGTGTTAGGACTAAGGATCAAGCCTTCAGATCTCCTATTGAAGGATTTACACAGTACTTCATATTTACACAGTACTTCATATTTACACAGTATTTTACATTTACATAATACTTTATATTTACATAATGCTTCACATTTACACGCGGCTTCATATTTCTTATTTATATATTTTCTAAAATTTAAAAATGAGATTGGAAAACTTTCAGAGTATTTAATTGATGACTTTTCATAATTTCTTACGAAAACATAGATAAGAAAAGCACATGTAAAAACGATTTAACATAAACGCAGTAATAAGTTGTCTTGGATTTAGGTAGCGGGTCCCCACACGCCATTATCAGATTAATTAAGTAAAGTTCGTCAGGTGACAGGACAAGTGTTTCCTGACGAGGGACTTAGCCTGAGTTTTCCGCACTGAAAAATTTCTCAGGTTCAGCGTCAATGAAGCTTAGTGCCTATTACACTTATTTCTGTAAATTAAATCGTTCACAATTTTCATTATTTAACACTTTTTCTCCCTTTCTTATCACATTGCTCAGAGGTTCAGGATCGCCGTTTGGTGTTTTCTAAATCAATCTTTGCTAACTCAGATGCTAAAGCCATTACAAGTAAATATTACCCCACTACGTCACCCGGATTTTCTCCAGGAACACCATAATGGTGTTCCTTGCCCAAATGTAGCTGTACTAAGAGAAGACTGAGTCTACTTAGTTGAAGAGCCGGAAAATAATCGGTTTCGTATGAGTCTACGAAGTTGCTCAGTTGGTAGCTTTTCTTGCCTATAAGTGATGCCATTAATACGGACAACCCGCCAAGACCAATAAAACAAAGTATGCAAAGTCAGACATGATGGTAAGACACTTGTGCAACAGTCGGATATCTTTATTTTTGAAACGTTTCGCCTACACAGTAGGTTTCTTCAGTAAATACAAAGTCAGAGACGTCACCAATCATGTATTACTAGATGAACTCCGACATGCACAGCAACAATATAAAACCAAACTTTATAAGGATCACTGCTCAAGCATCTGGTGGCTTAAGTGAGTGTAGATAGTTGAGGTTATTAATATACTCTCCTCCCTCCCTGGTATACCCTAACACCTCTGGTGGTCACATTTTCATTTTACCACTACATGTCCTTAATGATGCTCATGATTCCAGCTGGCAGGACAACTACAGAACTCGTAGTTGGTATTGTGTATACCTAATGTTTGCAACGCACTCGTGTACACAACACAAACTCAGTGCACCCTATAGACTGTGCACATTACCATGTTTTATGAAGTAACACCCAGAAATTCAAATTACAAATAAAAAATAAGCATAATTCACAAATACAATAAAAAATAATTATTAGAAATACAATGTAAATATTATTATTGGGAACTATGGTTATATATATATATATATATATATATATATATATATATATATATATATATATATATATATATATATATATATATATATATATATATTGAGGAATTGTTAAATGTTGATGAAGATAGGGAAGCTGTGATTTCGTGTATAGGGCAAGGAGGAATAACATCTTGTAGGAGTGAGGAAGAGCCAGTTGTGAGTGTGGGGGAAGTTCGTGAGGCAGTAGGTAAAATGAAAGGGGGTAAGGCAGCCGGGATTGATGGGAAATGAGAAATGTTAAAAGCAGGTGGGGATATAGTTTTGGAGTGGTTGGTGCAATTATTTAATAAATGTATGGAAGAGGGTAAGGTACCTAGGGATTGGCAGAGAGCATGCATAGTTCCTTTGTATAAAGGCAAAGGGGACAAAACATGCAAAAATTATAGGGGGATAAGTCTGCTGAGTATACCTGGTAAAGTGTATGGTAGAGTTATTATTGAAAGAATTAAGAGTAAGACGGAGAATAGGATAGCAGATGAACAAGGAGGCTTTAGGAAAGGTAGGGGGTGTGTGGACCAGGTGTTTACAGTGAAACATATAAGTGAACAGTATTTAGATAAGGCTAAAGAGGTTTCTGTGGCATTTATGGATTTGGAAAAGGCGTATGACAGGGTGGATAGGGGGGCAATGTGGCAGATGTTGCAGGTGTATGGTATAGGAGGTAGGTTACTGAAAGCAGTGAAGAGTTTTTACGAAGATAGTGAGGCTCAAGTTACATTATGTAGGAAAGAGGGAGATATTTCCCAGTAAAAGTAGGCCTTAGACAAGGATGTGTCATGTCACCGTTATTGTTTAATATATTTATAGATGGGATTGTAAGAGAAGTAAATGCGAGGGTCTTGGCAAGAGGTGTGGAGTTAAAAGATAAAGAATCACACATAAAGTGGGAGTTGTCACAGTTGCTCTTTGATGATGACACTGTGCTCTTGGGAGATTCTGAAGAGAAGTTGCAGAGGTTGGTGAGTGAATTTGGTAGGGTATGTAAAAGAAGAAAATTAAAAGTGAATACAGGAAAGAGTAAGGTTATGAGGATAAAAAGATTAGGTGATGAAAGATTGGATATCAGATTGGAGGGAGAGAGTATGGAGGAGGTGAATGTATTCAGATATTTTGGAGTGGACGTGTCAGCGGATGGGTCTATGAAAGATGAGGTAAATCATGGAATTGATGAGGGGAAAAGGGTGAGCGGTGCACTTAGGAGTCTGTGGAGACAAAGAACTTTGTCCTTGGAGGCAAAGAGGGGAATGTATGAGAGTATAGTTTTACCAACGCTCTTATATGGGTGTGAAGCATGGGTGATGAATGTTGCAGCGAGGAGAAGGCTGGAGGCAGTGGAGATGTCATGTCTGAGGGCAATGTGTGGTGTTAATATAATGCAGAGAATTCGTAGTTTGGAAGTTAGGAGGAGGTGCGGAATTGCCAAAACTGTTGTCCAGAGGGCTGAGGAAGGGTTGTTGAGGTGGTTCGGACATGTAGAGAGGATGGAACGAAACAGAATGACTTCAAGAGTGTATCAGTCTGTAGCGGAAGGAAGGCGGGGTAGGGGTCGGCCTAGGAAACGTTGGAGGGAGGGGGTAAAGGAGGTTTTGTGTGCGAGGGGCTTGGACTTCGAGCGGGCATGCGTGATCGTGTTTGATAGGAGTGAATGGAGACAAATGGTTTTAATACTTGACGTGCTGTTGGAATGTGAGCAAAGTAACATTTATGAAGGGATTCGGGGAAACCGGCAGGCCGGACTTGAGTCCTGGAGATGGAAAGTACAGTGCCTGCACTCTGAAGGAGGGGTGTTAATGTTGCAGTTTAAAAACGGTAGTGTAAAGCACCCTTCTGGCAAGACAGTGATAGAGTGAATGATTGTGAAAGTTCTTCTTTTTCGGGCCACCCTGCCTTGGTGGGAATCGGCCAGTGTGTTAATAACTATATATATATATATATATATATATATATATATATATATATATATATATATATATATATATATATATATATATATATATATATAT